>NC_085951.1:12282348-12585378 GCF_963556715.1 Cydia fagiglandana
AAACATTCCTTGTACACATCAACACCATATATTGCAAATGTATAACTTACATTTATAGACGGGTCTAACGCGAATTTTATTCAATTACCTTGCCTTTCAGTTAAAAAAAAAAGATTCAAAAGCTTGGCTTGCTTTGAGCTTTTTTGCTCAGTCAGCCGCGACCACGACCAGTGAAACCTGTGTCGAAACGTCGGTAAATCAAGGTAATTGAATAAAATTCGCGTTAGACCCGTCTATAAATGTGAGTTAATACGTGTTCAAAACGCGAAAGATTAAAATATTATAAAATGTATAACTGTTTTTATCTACCAGTTTATTTATTTATGAGTATGTGTCTAATACTGTGTAAATCTCTGGCAAACTTTTTAAATAACAACTACCTGCTTGACACAGCCCAAATCTCAATACTCGATTTTTACTGCGAAACTAAGATGCAAGGATTTTAATTTGTAATTACAGTTTCAATGGCTTTTTTATTAATACTTTACTATCAGTGGCAAACAATCATACGGCCCACCTGATGGTAAGCAGTCGCCGTAGGCTATGGACGCCTGCAAATCTAGAGGTGTTGGAGGTCGATGGAGGTGGGAAGTAGAGGTCTTTGGTTGACTTACCTTCAACAACTTCCGGTGCCTTCTCCGGCCACTTCCCAGCCTTCACAAGCGCCACCAGGGCGAGGTAGTAAGGCCGCAGCGGAGCCCCCATGTCCAGGAACCGGAACTGCGGGTTGTCGCCCTGCTTCGCCTTGATAAGGATCTCCATCTGGGCGCCCTGGGACGCGATGAAGTTCGCCGTCTTCTCTATTATTGTGTTTTGCTTGACGGAGTCAGGCTAAAAATAAAATTCATCTGTTTACCTAAAATGTCCGTCTTTGGGTCACGAATTTGCATATGTGTACCAAATTTCAACTTAATTGATCCAGTACTTTTGGAGAAAATGAGCTGTGACAGACGGACAGATAGACGCAGGAGCGATCCTATAAGGGTTCCGTTTTTTCCTTTTGAGGCACGGAAAAATAGTATAAGGACATGATTTTTACACGATAATAGCTGGGACTTAGCCGCGAATAATTAAGGTTGGTTTTAGCCAGTCCAACGACGCCGTCCTCAAAACGTGAGGTTAACACTTTCGGTGCCGGGCGTCCTGTTTCCATAAGAAAAAGAACATCTTGACAGTGAATGTGTTAATGTTTAAATTAGAGATGCAACGGATAGTTGTTTGGCCGGATACCGGATATTCCGCCTGGCCATTGGCCGAATATCCGGTATGCAAAAAAAACAACGGTCACCCATCCAAGTACTGACCCTGCCCGACGTTGCTTAACTTCGGTCAAAAATCACGTTTGTTGTATTGGAGCCCCACTTAAATCTTTATTTTATTCTGTTTTTAGTATTTGTTGTTATAGCGGCAACAGAAATACATCATCTGTGAAAATTTCAACTATCTAGCTATCACTGTTCGTGAGATACAGCCTGGTGACAGACGGACGGACAGCAGGGTCTTAGTAATAGGGTCCCGTTTTACCCTTTGGGTACGGAACCCTAAAAAATATCCATTTATTCCCATAAAAGTACTTAAGTCTACATACATATTGTGTGCAAAATCTCTAGTATGTGATTATGTGCGCGGTCACTAAACTCGCGTATATGCGTACTCGGGTTATGTATGTATATATTTCGGGGATCTCCGAAACGGCTCTAACAATTTCGATGAAATTTGCTACACGGGGGTTTTCGGGGGTGATCAATCGATCTAGCTAGGTCTTATCTCTGGAAAAACGCACAATTTGACTTTTTATATGTTTTCTCCCAGATTTTATTTAATAATGTTTTACTCTCGAACTCACAGTGGGCCTGAACTGGAGAAGAGTGGCCCACCACAGACCCCAATGGAAAGAGCTAGACGAGGCCTTTGCCAAGCGGCACACTGAGCTTAGAGAAACTAACTCAGAACAAAAGGGCTTAATAGATAGATAGATAGATAGATAGATAGATAGATAGATAGATAGATAGATAGAATGTTTTACATAAACATCAAATTTTAAATCAACATCATAGAGTATTCTTACCAATAGTATATCAGGAGCAAACAGAGCTCTGTATGACGGGGTCGGTACGAAAGGCTCATCCACTTCCACTGGTGTGGTCGGGGCTGGGGCTGCTGCTGGAGTGTCGTAGTTGAACCCGACCTGCCCATAGCCGGCAGCGTGAAGACGCTTCAGTTCTTCCTCTGTTGAAAATAGAGAAGGCTTGTCTTGAGGGAGGAGTATCACCTAAGCTTAGTTAATATCATGGACAAAATGTATATACTTTCATCTGTCTTAATATACATATATTAAGACACATAAAGCTACAACTAGTAGCACACATCACATGGGCACTAATTTGACAGATTAAATATGTAAGATGTACTCTCTCTCTCTTTAGCCTTTTTCTACCCTTCGGGTGTAGGCCTCCTTCATTTTAAAATGAAGGTAAGATGTACTATGGTTTTTAAACATATTACAATTTTTTTTTTTTTTTTATTTATTATGCATGGGTTTACTCATGGCCACAGACTAGCCGAGGCGTAGACGTGGCCTACGATGGAGCGAGCTCGCCCAGAAGGTGCCTGTTCACTCTTGATTTGAAGGTTGCCGGGTTATAAGAGCACGGAAATATAGACGCCGGCAAGGAATTCCATTCCTTGGCAGTGCGCATAAGGAAAGTAGAAGCAAAGCGCTTATTGTAGTGCGAATTGGCGGAATATCTACCAAGTAAGGATGGAAACCGGCCGTGCGTCTAAAAGTCCGATGGTAGAATGGGGACGGTGGAATGAGCTCGTGTAGCTCTTGGGCACACTCCCCGAAGTGCAACCTGTAGAACACCGACAGGCTGGCGACTTTCCGCCGATGGGCCAAAGTCTGAAGCTTAGCCGTTAGCTTCTTGTCGCCAATCATCCTCCTGGCTCTGCGCTCCACTGAGTCCAAAGCGGCGAGTTGGTATTTAGCTGAGCCATCCCACAGGTGGCTGCAATACTCCATACACGACCGGACTTGAGCTTTGTAAAGTGTTAGAAGCTGTCCAGGTGTGAAGTATCGCTTCATCTTATTTAGGACGCCCAGCTTTCTGGCCGCAGTTTGTGCTTTAGACTCAATGAAGCTGCCGAAGCCGAGGACTGAACTCAGCTCCATGCCGAGGAGTTCCAGGCTGTCGGTAATAGGTACAGATGCACCCCGGAAAGAAGGAGTTAGGTCGAATGGACTCCGTTTAGCGGAAAATAGACACGCCTGCGTTTTGGAGGCATTGAACGTGACCAGATTGTCATCACCCCACTGGGAAACGAGACTAAGGGTCAAGTTCATTCGCTCAACCATGGCCTCTCTCTGTGAACGTATATCCTCCCTGCTGTCCCTTGCACTAGCCAAATATCTCTCAACAACCGTACTGTCATCTGCATAACCTACAATGCTGGGTTGCAGCATGTCGTTAATGTGGAGCAGGAAAAGGGTTGCGGAGAGAACAGACCCCTGAGGAACACCGGCGTCAATGGCCATGAGGTCCGAAGAGCAGCCATCAATAACTACTCTGATCGACCGTTCACTCAAGAAATCAGATAGCCAGCTACAAAAATCAGCAGGGATGCCGTAAGCAGGAAGCTTGCTAAGGAGACTTGAGTGCCAAACCCTGTCAAAGGCCTTCGAGATGTCCAGTGAAACAGCAAGCGCTTCACCGTTCCTCTCGATGGCCTCGCCGCAGCAGTGCGTGACATACGCTAAAAGATCCCCAGTAGACCGACCTCGGCGAAAGCCATATTGACGGTCACTGAGCAGATCATTTGCTTCGAGGTATGCCAGCAGTTTGCCGTTAAGTACCCTTTCCATGACTTTACAGAGCATGGAGGTAATGGCGATTGGTCGGTAATTGCAGGGATCAGCACGACTACCCTTCTTGGGTACTGGCTGCACGTTTGCAAGCTTCCAGGATTTCGGCACCGTTCTTGTTTGGAGAGAGAGGCGGTACAGGCGTGTCAGTACAGGAGACAACTCAGGCGCACACTGCTTTAGTACACGTGCAGGTATACCGTCTGGTCCATTGGCCTTATTCACGTCAAGATTCAGCAGAGCTCGGCGTACCTCTTTTTGATGTATAGCAACTCTCTGCATAGAGGAACTGCAATGAGGTAGCGTAGGTGGAAGTTTTGAGCCTGCATCTAGACGTGAATTGCTCGCAAACAGAGAAGCAAACAAGTTAGCTTTCTCTGTCGCGGAGTGGGCCAGTGTCCCATCAGGTTTCTGCAGAGGTGGCAATGTGGGTCGGCAGAAGTTGGATTCGACCGCTTTCGACAGGGACCAGAACCGCTTGCTACCAGGAGGGTAGGAGGCGAGTTTGGCCCCTATTCGACTGACGTGGTCGAATCGAGCCTTTCGAAGCACCCGTTTGCATGACTTGGCAGCTGAGTTAAAGGCTTTTTTCTTCGCGCGAACCCTCTGTGCTCCAGCTTTGGTATCGCGGGCTAGTACCCAAGCCTGGTATGCAGACTGCTTAAGAGCCTCGGCTCGAGCACAGTCCGAATTGTACCATGCTCGGGTCTTGTGATCGAGCGATAGGTCGGAGAACGGAATGAAATATTCCATTCCCTGCCGAATCACATCCGCAACAGCCTCAGCAGAACACGAGGGGTCACCCGAAGAAAAACAGACCTGCTGCCAGGGGAAAGACGCAAAGAAATGCCGCATCTCATCCCAGTCCGCTGACTCGTATCGCCATACTCTCCTCGTGCCCCTAGGGCAGAGATCAGGAGGAGAGTGGATCGACACGGATTTCACCAGACAGTGATCGGACGATCCTAGCGGAGCTGAGACCGAAACCGAGTGCCTGTCTGGATCAGTTGTCAGCAGAAGGTCAAGGCAATTGGGTGTATGGTCAGTAACATCCGGTATCCGCGTCGCAACATTTACCAGCTGGGTAAGGTTTAGGGATACAGCAAATTTGCGCGCTTCCCTCCCAGCGTGGCAAGTATTCTTGTACGGGAACAGCCACTCCTCGTGGTGGGCGTTAAAGTCCCCAAGGAATACGAGTTGAGCCGCGGGGTACCGCTGTTGGGCTTTATCTGCCATCTCAGTAAGGTGGTCAAAGAGCCTAGTTGTCTCCTGGTTTCCGCTGTGCGATCGGTAGACACAGGCATACAGAGTTTTCTCTGAGCCCGAGTCGACCATAATCCACAAAGTGGAAAACCCGGCAGCCTCAAAGCAACGGAGACGCTTGCAGCAAATGTCGTCGCGGACGTACACACAGACCCCAGCACGTGCTCTGAACTTATGTTCCAGTGAGTAGCCTGGGTAGTTGAGGTACGACGCGTCCGCTGGGGTTTTGATTTGCGTCTCCGTCAAAAAGAATAGGTGCGGTTTTTCGGTTTCAAGATGGTGGTGGACCGGATCGATATTTGAGTGCAACCCCCTGATGTTGGTGAGGTGCACTTTCAATGGGAGGAAGTGCAGCCGGTGTTTAACCCTATTCTTTTTTCTTTTTGTTTTCATATTTGTGGAGTGTGGGATGGGTGAAAAAATGCCTGTCGAGGTGTTGCGTTTACCAATTGGATCACTTGAGCTAATCCGGACAATGAGGAGCTCACTTGGAGACTGCGGGGACACCCGAGCCCCCCTGAAATAACCCACCGGGTCCTCCCGTCCAGTCGCCAACTGGCACGGTGGAGCTATTCCAGGATTTTTCGCTAGGTGGCGGGGCAGCCTCTCGCACGTGGCTGTCGTACAATTGGGCCCCCAACTTCCTGCGGTCGGCCACCGGCAAGACCGTGCCTCGGATCCCGCTACCCTCCAGCGAGAGCTGCTCGGCCCGACGTCACTCAAGGATCCAAAAACCGGCATTATGCATCACAACTGACAGCAAATCATCCCCCAAAGGCAATGGTACTCCCGCTCATAGACGAAACGCAGCAAGGCTGCTTGGCGCCTGACTCCGGCGGGAGGGTGGTAGCAAACCAGGCGGCCCCTTGCGGGACCTACCACCGCTGGTTTGGACGTAGTTTAAGGACATACCCGGGTCCAAACAACAATCAGGCGGCCTAGCCAAGGTGACAATTGCTTGTGCTTCGCCATCGAATTACTTTGTCTCCCTATCACTCTTCCATATTAGTGTGACAGTGACAGTTGCGATTCGTCTGCTATGGAGTATTATTGTTGTTGTTGCTACAATTGGAATGTTGTCTATGGGGCCAGGTCGCTGACAAAGATGATTTATGACAGTAACTTTTTCTTTACTGATTCATGACAGTTAAATTTTTTATAAAACAGCACATAAAATCTAATAATAACCTTTATACATCTCCTCCTCGTCCTCATCAGTATGCAGCGCTCGGTAGCGTTCTTCATCGCACAGCTGCTCCACGTCCTGCTCGTTCCGAGTGAGCTCGACGCGCCAGTCGAAGCCCCCCGGCGGCGCCTCCAGCGACGCCACGTCATGGAGCGCGCCTCGGGCGTCATACCTGTCCACATTGAGATACAAGTTATAAGGGGTTTTTAATTGTGTTGCAGTTGTTTTATTACTAGGGATGATCTTTGTTTAATGTTATTGAGGAAAAAAATACCTTATTTTTTAAGTCTTTTATATTCAAGAAACTTTTCAGGCATAAGGTATTTAGGCAGTTTTAATAATCTAATTTTTATAATTATATATGTATTTACAGAGATCATAGAGCACAGTTTCAAACACAATTATCATTACCGGCTGTATGTCATATTACCAAGACCTATCAAGGATTCTGGAGGAAAACAAAAACAATGTCATAACCTCAAAACTTTTTCATAACTGTCCGTTGGGTAATATACGTACGCAATTATACCTGTGCAAGTAATACATACCGCTGAAGAGTGTCACCATAACATTATGCGACGCAGCAGCCGCCCGCTGCGAGATCTTCAACCCGCCAGCTTCAAAATCCTCTGCGAAAATCTTAAAGATCTTCCAATATTAAGTATTTTCCAACACATTGCAATCGCTTTATAGTTTTTAGCCACAGTTATAGTAAAAAACAGATCGAACCTGTCGATTTTCAACGTTTCATCCCCCATCCACGGTATGAGGTGTTTGCCTTGATCAATGTGCAGGGCTTTTTCATCGTCCCTGAACAATTTGCACGAGTAGCCGAACACGAAAAGCTCTTCTTTCTTCTCCTTGAACTCACTTTTCCGTAATATACCGGAATCACTGACACTACCAGTCCACTTTATCGACATTTTATAAATTTATTTCATTTAGATTTTAGAAAACGCTTGAACTCAAGTCTACAACATTTGGCAGGCAATAGGACGTTTTTCAACAATAAGTACAATAACCTACGTATCAATTATCAAACAGGACAGGTAAAAAACTAATAAATAGCACTTTAAACGGTCATTGTGAGCTACAGTGACTAAGTGAATATTAATTTAAGGATATACAAAATTAAAAGAAAAACAAATTATGATAATTATTTTTTATTATAAAAAGCTTTTGGATTTGGAAAAAATGGAATTTGCAATTTTGCAGACCATATTTCAAAACGTCTCAAATATGTCACATTTTCAATGTTGCCAAGTCTGATAATTAGCACTCGGCCCGGAACTCGGAAGCATTCCTTGCTCGGAAGCATTATAATTGTATGCATTAAAATAAGAATTTACAAAACGAAAAAGACATGGATTGAATGGATTGAATTTAATGTTCAAGGCAAAGCAATGCTATATACTTACTTGCTATTTATTATTTAATACAAACGCAATAATTTAAAAGAGCATTGAAAGCTTCAGCGTAATAATATAATATCAAGCATAATAATTAAGATTTTTGAGATTATCAACATTTATTTGCATCTAATTTTATTTTTCAAATAATTTACTGAAGCTATTTACTTGATTTATTTAATTATTAAAAAAGATCTTTCCATTGTTTTCAATTTTATACTTCAAAGAAAGGAATAGGCCGTTTTCAATCAAAAAAACTAAACAATGGCAACTGGATATAAACCGACCAATATTAAGAATACCACGCATCGGCATGACAGCAAAGCTCAATCGTAGCTATACAATTTCGTTGCGCAATAGAGGTCTCAAAAGGCATATGGCGGACGTTTTATATATTTTTGCATCTAAAACTGATAAATTCTTTTAGTTATGAGTATCTTGTGACCGCTAGAGCGTATTTGTTAAATTTAGCTGATAAACGTTAGTTTTTAATGTGTAAATAAGTTTATTGTACCTAGAGTCTTGTAAATATTGATAGTATTTTCGTGCGTGGACGTGTTGTTCCGTATTGTTTAGTGAAAAACGAAAAGTCTGTGATATAAACATTATATTAGGTGATAGATTAATTTCCGGAACACTTTGTAAATATTGTACAGTTATTTTAGAATTTTAGTAGTTAATTGAGAGAAGACTGAGAAGCAAGTGAGATTACCGAGCGATGTCAGCTGTGGGCCTGTTGTCTTTGAAAGAGAATCCTACCGATGAAAGCCCCAAGGATGGCTCCAACGACGAAGGTAAATATTTTGCAACTTATTCCATCATTTCCCATCACCAAATCACCTTAGTCCGACTTTATTTTAGTTATTTTTGCATCACACCTTAGATTTGTTTTTATTCCATATTTTTTTGCAATACACATCAATAATAAATAAGAATACATTTTAGGAATTCTAGTAAACCAAGTCTTGTGTTTGATGTGTATCATATATTGTTTCTATTATCTTATTAGCATATAGGAAGTCAACTTTAAGTAGGTCAATCTGCAAAAAGTGGCACCACATAACTGTTGTTTTATTCTTATTATAATTTTAGAAGTTGAGGCTTCTAGAGCTTACTATCGTCTAGTTCTTGGTCACTGAATAGTTATTAGTTGCCTGCTATGCCTTTTCAATCTTTTCATTTATAGTTATTTATTATGAGTTGGCAAAGTAACTGCATTGCATCAATATGGTGGGTTTGCCATGATTATACTAGAGTTAGATTTGCAATCACTTTAATAAAAAAAAATATATCAGAATTGCAAATTTGATGGGTACAACAGCATATTGGAAGCAAAATGTGATCTGATATAAGAATTACAGTTACAGAATGTCAATAGGTCTCACATTGTTTAGAATTGAATGAATTGCTTGTTATGCTTTTCTGTAAACAGTTAAACAATAATAAAGAATAACCCTAAATGAACAAATTAATATTTAAATCAATGGATTGTGCCCATATAGTTTACAATTACTGCATATTACCAGGTGTGGCTCACTCCGCAAATTAGTCGCTTTGCAACAGGTAGCTACAAGTACGTCTATTCCACACCAATTTTGGTGGCTAGCCATAAGCCGCGCGTGGCGCTGTCGCCACCTAGCGGGCATATCTGTCCTGTTCGTAACAGATGCCTTTTGTTAATAGAGTGTGAGTCTTCTGTACCTAGTACTATTATTTATTCTGTGATACTACAACTATTCAAACTATTGAGTTACAAGCCCTTTTTCAAACAGTTGGTATCGGGTAGAGATGCAGCTAACAAACTAGAATAACTATAGAAGTCTGAGTAGTGGTCACAAACAACCCAACAGGAATTGTGCCATTAGCAACTTTTTTTTTATTATGGCTTTTACTCCTCGCTAAATTTAACAAGGTGGATTCTGTGAATCTGAAAATTCTGAAATTCTGAGAATGTTCGGTTTAATTTTGATTTTTGTGGAAGGATAGACTGGGAACCTAAAACAAACAAATTATTATTGACATCACAGACAAATACATGACATGACACAATTAACATAGTGCCAACATTAGTAAAAAAAGACCGGAAAGTGGATGACAGATTGTTAAGGCAAGCAACATAGCGGACGAAATAGAGGAAAAAATGTAGAAATTAAATATAGATACATAGAAATAATTAGTACTAGTAGTATTAGTATTTAGTGTAGTAGTACTTAATTGTACAGTGGTGCGCATGTTGATAACGTCAAATACTACAATGGCAAGAGGCTTTGCATATTGAATTTTATTTTTGCCAATCAAAACAATCACAACTTTGTATTCAACAGCATGAAACTATATTGGACAGTCATCAAAATTTATTAAAAAGGGATAACATTTAGTGAAATATGTCAGTCATATTCATATGGACTGTTATTGTAACTGAAAACATCGTGAGGAAACCGGACTAATCACAATAAGGCCTAGTTTACCCTCTGGGTATGAAGGTCAGATGGCAGTCGCTTTCGTAAAAACTAGTGCCTCGGTAATGGGATTAGTTGTCAAGCGGACACCAGGCTCTCATGAGCCGTGGCAAAAATGCCGGAATAACGCGAGGAAGAAGAAGGAATCAAAAATAAGTTAAAATCGATTTGCACATTTTATTATATTGTTAGTTAGACAAGTAATAATTAAAGTGTTTTAAACACTAAACTAGTTCGAAGGTTAAACCTGCGTACTCAACTCTTACTAAGGATAAGGACAATAAGAATAGTAAGCTGAACACATGTATAAATACATATAGCTCATCAAAGGGGAGCCGTGACCTTCAATCTCCATTGCACCCTTGCAGAGGGGATCGAGTTACGTAACGTCAAAATGAAATATACCCACTAGAGCTCTATGCCTCGTAATATTGGTATGTCATCTGCAATTATATGTAACTCTTCGAAGGCCGCAAAAATATGTGACACGCTCTCATGGCTCTACAAATAAGATCGTGTCAGCAGGGCCGTCTTAAAACTGCTGGGGCCCTTCATAAGAATTTGGAGCCCTTTTGGAAAGTAAAGAAAGCGAATGAAACTAACATTTTTAGGGTTCCGTACCCAAAGGATAAAACGGGACCCTATTACTAAGACTTCGCTGTCCGTCCGTCCGTCCGTCCGTCCGTCCGTCTGTCTGTCACCAGGCTGTATCTCACGAACCGTGATAGCTAGACAGTTGAAATTTTCACAGAAGATGTATTTCTGTTGCCGCTATAACAACAAATACTAAAAACAGAATAAAATAAAGATTTAAATGGGGCTCCCATACAACAAACGTGATTTTTGACCAAAGTTAAGCAACGTCGGGAGTGGTCAGTACTTGGATGGGTGACCGTTTTTTTTTTTGCTTTTTTTTGTTTATTATTTGCATTATGGTACGGAACCCTTCGTGCGCGAGTCCGACTCGCACTTGCCCGGTTTTTCTACTATGATCCTTCTATTTATTATGGGTAATCAAATATACTGTTACTGTCTGTCTTTATCCTTCCTCCCTTTAACCTAATTAACCTTCATATATTTTAGTATGATTTTTATCCAAATCGGCTAAGCAGTAATCATACTATCAATAAGTACTACAATGACGCTTACTACACAAACGACCCTCCTTGGCGAATTCCTTTTGACTTTGCCGTAATCGGATTAAAAACAAGTGTTGTATTCGTAACGCGTTGTTATCGTGGGTGTAGTAATTTGCTACGTAGTTTCTTATCCGAGCCAGACCTACATCAACACGTAAATAAACGTAGCAGCCACGTAACACCTACCTACCTACTTAGGTACAGTCGCCATCAGATATATCGGAGCGGCCAAGGTGCTCACAAATATCTGAACACGTCTCTATTGTAAAGGCGTTAGACTGCGTGTTCAGATATTGTGAACACCTTGGCCGCTCCGATATATTTGATGGCGACTGTACGATTGCCGTGCTAAAACAAAAACATATATCTCCATATGAATGTCATAATGACATACGACCTTTTTGACTTTCCGATGAATAAAGGGCACTATTACGCCGTGTTAAACCGAAAACGTATACCTATCTATATCTACATAACAGTTCCATAATGACATAAGACCTTTTTGATTTACGGTCAGTATAGGCGTAGTAAGAAATCGAAGTCGGGGGAAAATGAATTTTATGTCAATACTGTAAAGCTTTTTCTACTTTGTGCGCATATTATTGTATAGCGTAGTTTTATCCTACTTGCAAGTAATAAAATAAATTCGTACCTAGGCAGTAAAATAATATAGTAAAGTAATGCGCGTTAGATTTAAAAATAATATAATAATAATTAGATATTATAGAAACAGATACACACATAAATAGTAGGAAAAAAATGTACACAGCTTGATCTAGTCCCAAAATAAGCAAAACTGGTACTATGGGTAGTACGGTTCATCATCACACCTTTAACATCTTAACAGATGATTTATGCAGCGTCTGTAAGCGAGGAACAACGTCTCTCGTGGCTGTATAAGCCAATGCGGGACCGGCATTTGCGACCGCATTTATGGCAGCTGAAGCATGGAGTCATGTCGGCATCATCAGGTGGATTGTGCCTCTGCGCGTTTTCGGGCAAGGTCTTGTGGAACCACGCGTTGTCGTGGATTTCGCGATGGTACCCCTCGTGATGGTAGTACGGTTACTAGACGACTAATGACTATACACACAAGTCAGGAACAAGTCATTAGTGCCAATCAGTAACTACGCAAAAAGATATACTTACCAGGATTCGAACCCAGGACCAGCATCGCAATAACGGTCTAACAGTTTGTCACTGTCATTGCAGCGAATTTAAAATTAAAATGGTGGCGGCGTACTAGCGAAATATTCGGTTGCATTCTGCATTCTTGGCAGCTGCGGCACGTGAAAACTATGTTGTTTACGCTTGTCTGTTCACGGTAGATCGATAACTTTTTACACATTTCAAACTTGTTCACGTAGTACCTATAATAAGTACCTAATAGAGTTAGACCAAGATAGGTCTGGCGATTGATACCCCAGATTGGTCTGGGTAACTGAGTTCAGACTGTGCACGCATTGTTTTAAACGTCAAATGTAAAACATGGAAGATATTTCGATCAGTTTAAATTACCCCGCCGTCGAAATTGCCCCCTTGCACCTTTATTACGTAACTTGCGATGAATGTAACGTGTATAATTTGTCTTAATAATTAGCTACCAGTCAGATTGAGGTAACATTAAGGGACACCCCTGCACCTTATATAATTTTTTTTATATATTTCCATAAAAACACAAAACATGTCATGCATCACAATTATCACCTGTATGTCATCACATATCGCTAATTCAAGATTCAAGGCCTGTGTTTGCCTAATAGTTGCTATCATGCATTTCGGTGATAGCCGATATGATATGGTTGTTTTGACCTGGTGCAATAAGTGCATTGGAGTGTTGATTTGGTGCGTGTTATCGAGAACGTCACGCTTGATTAAACAAATATCATATAAAACACATAGGTACTATAGGTAGCTGAATCCGTCACGCGATTTCATACAAAATGTGAGAGAATTCCGAGTAATCAAAAACGCTTGGGAGTTTGACCTTTAGGCGTATTATTAAGGCCCCCCCCACATCTGGCGTCTTTCGAGCGTCGGCGTCTGTCGGCGTCGGTCCAGCGCTATGGAAAATGACGTCGCTGCGCAGTTGCGTCGACGCCGCGTCGACGTTGCGTCGACGTCGGCCATAGAATTGTAGACGCCGACGCTCGAAAGACGCCGAAGTGGGGGGGCCCTAATATGGCATATAATTGTACTTTTCTGCATGATAACTAGATTATTTTGTATACAATGTTTTTGGGAGTAATAAATACATATAATAACTACATAGAATGTGATACATTTTTTTTTACCATCGAAAATGAATAATAAGGAGTACTTTCTGATTTGAGAATGATTTTCGGGGACAGTCGGGAATAGACTAACAATTGGGAACATTCCCACGTAGTCACTAATACAATGAGCAATTTAAACACCTAACTATTAAATTCAACTACATATACGACTTTCTAAACTATCGTTTTATATCTCAAAGGTTTTCATATAAGGAATATTTTCAGCCAATATCACAAAATTACCACAGTTCGGACGTGGTCGAACAAGAACACTAACCAATAACATACTTTATTTCCTTTGCAATAAGGTTTATGAATGATCAATTAACTGCATTAACTAAGCTGCCCTTAGCAACGAGACATGAAGGCAAGATTGTAACAAACAACTACGAAACCAGTTTATTTCTCCTAAATACGGGTACGTCTATATTTTTATCACAAAATGGCGGGTAGTTCGAGCTATTTCTCTATTCGTCGTCCGCTCGGCTTCAGTCTCTGAGACGATTTCGTGCGCTTCGCGACTCCCGCCTTTCCGAATTTTTGACTATTTTCTATCTTACCGGGACACCTACGTAGTGACGTTAAACGTGATTATACGTACCGCGTACATCTTGTCTCTTAGACACCGTAGTCTAAGCTTTTTAATTTTTAATCGTGTTGTTTTTATTTCAATTTTATTCTAAGTTAAGTTAGTTTTAAGTTTAGTCCGCCATCTTGTGACGCTTTCAAAATAACGATCAAAACGCGCGTCGGTCGTAAGATGGTCAGTAAGGAGCCGCCATTGCAGCCAGTGGAAGTTAAGAGTAAAAGGAGAAGACGTAGAGCGGGCAACAGAGCTGGGAAGAGGCGTTCTAGGAAGACTACAGTTGCCGTCGCGGCTGTGGCGACGTTGCCTTCGGAGAAATACTCGAGCCCTGTCAAGTGTGCTGTTCACGCGTTCCTGATGAGATACCAGAGTGCGCTGAGGAAGGTGCCGGCTCATCTGCCGCCGCGGGTCCACGCCGGGCCGCCTTCGAAGCGGGTTAAACGAGTTTCTTGGAGTAAGTTACCGTTTATTAACACCTCGGTCTCCGTGTTACATTGTATAGAAAGACGGTATATTTCTATAGAATGTGGCGCTGTACGCAGCGTACGATGTCAGCGGGAAACCAAGGCCGAACTATATCATTTTTATGTAACTAATGAAGATTAAGTATTTATTTTCAAGTATTTGTAAGATATTTGTTTGATCGTCTCCGTGAAGCCTTATTAAACAATTTACGGCTATAATGTTAAGGTGTCATTAGATCGGTGTCAGTTGAGAATGATTTAGCTATAATATTGACGGCGGAGTATATTTTAACAATATTTAGTGTTCTGTCCGATCCTTACAAAAAATAAAGCATTGTCTTGCATGAGTTAGGTACATAATAACGTTCTTTAACCCTAATATTACCTTGTAACAGACACCATACACCGAAATTGTTCATTTAATGTAGAAAGTGTAATATAATATGCCACGGATCGAATTAGGTGGCGCAGTTGAGAGGTGTTAAATGGGATTTGAGGGACACGATATTTCACAAGTAAAAGCCTATGGTGATATTTTGACCTTTGTAAACGCTTCATAAAGCTAAGGGCCAGTTGCACCAACCACATTTGACAGACTGATCAACGTCAGCCGGCGCGCTCCGGCGCTTTACTATGAAACTTTCCATACATAAAAATTTAGCGAACTCTTTAACGGTACGAACAGTTTGGTGCAACCGACCCTAAGTCTTCTTAGCCATCATAACCTAACGTTGGCCAAACTTCCAAACTATCAAGGTGACTCAAGTTAGATACAATTTCCTATCCGCCAGCGATTGTCTAACTTTTTATAACCTTCGTTGCTGGCCGCTTATTCTCATTGCTACGCTATCGGAGGCGAATCTTTAGTTCTTAGACTGCTTAGTTAAACCAGTGTAATAACAGGCGTGGCTCACTCCGCGATTTCGTCGCGTCGCAAAAAGTGCTCGTAGCTACAAGTACATCCGTCCCACACCAATTTTGGTGGCTAGCCATAGGCCGCGGGTGGCGCTTGCGCCACCTAGCGGTCATATCTCTCCTAATCGTAACAGACGCGTTTTGTTAGTGTGAATCTTCTGTACCTAGTAGTATTATTTATTCTGTGGTAATACCTATGATTAAGACTTCAAAACCCGTAACTACATAAAGGCCGAGCCACACCGGCTTGCGTGTGCGTGACGTGCGCGTGTGCGTGCGCTAAATTGTTAGAGCTGCACACGCACACGTCACTCAAGCGGTGTGCCGTCCGGCCCGTCTCTCATAAGGATCTGTATACTACAACGCCGCACGCGCACGTGCACGTGACGCACACGCAGCCGGTGTGCACATGCCTTTAGTAGTCTGTTTCCACGGCTCTGCGTGCGTGAGGTTTCTGTCATAGGGGCCTACTGATTAACAGTCCGCCGGACGGTATCGGCCTGTCAGTTAGAACAAAAATTTGACAGTTCCGAAAAACTGTCAGGCAGATACCGTCCGGCGGACTGTTAATCAGTGGGCCCCTTAGTCATTAGCTCTGGAATCTCATTTTTTTGGAGTTAAGGCCTCCGCTAGCTGACGCGGGTTCACGGAGCGGGCGGATGCCATTGTAGATAATATCCGTCGCATGCGTCCGCGCCGGTTTTGGACGCCCTTTAGATTTTTGAAAAATTAATGTTTGACACTAAGGGCCTATATAAGGCATGCCATACTTCTTCAAAATAGTTTCATTACTTTAGTTGCGAAAAGGTATTAATGTGCCTTCTTTGTTAAAAAATAAACTTCTATGACTTTGCAAAAAACAACATTGGACTTGGAACAGTAGGATAGTTGTCGTCACTTCAAACCAGGTTTATTTCATACTTGTCTACTATTATAGTAGGTTCGGTCACAGAATAAATAATAGTACTAGGTACAGAAGACTCACTCTCTAACAAAACGCGTCTGTTGCGATCAGGACAGGTATGGCCGCTATGCCCGCTATGTGGCGACAGCGCCACGCTCGGCCTACGGCTAGCCACCAACATTGTGGTGTGGAACGGATGTACTTTTAGCTACCTGTAGCAAAGCGTCGCGGAGTGAGCCACGCCTGGTTCGGCTAAGCATTCACCTCGCTCGAGTGTTCGCAAGCAATAAGAATATAACATTTGAACGGTAGTCTTGTTTTGTCTGGCGTCTAGTGGCAGAGTTGCATAAAGTGCATTTTAAACTGATTCATTCCGGTTTCAAATTGGTGTTCTTGCGGATCACGTTTTGCTGAGGTTTAGGTTATTCTGTTTAATGACTAATTTTTTTTTTTCGGTGGAAATACACTTAAGAGGCGCACAGATAGTTCACCGGACGATAGCAGCCTGTCAGTTGTTCGGAACTGTCACCTTTTGCGTTTAACTGACAGGGTGACATAGCCCGGCGAACTGGTAATCTGTGGGCCCTATTGGGGGTTACTATAGTTCGTTTTTTTTAGCATTAGAAAGAACTTCAAAGAAGGTAAGCGATCTTGGCATGTCTTTTAATTAAAAACCCTTTTTAAAAATCAAAAACTATTATGAAAGCAGAAGAATATAAATGATCGTATTAGATTCATAATTGTTACATATTAGCCGTAATTTATTTTTAAAATGTGTTTTTCAATTAAAAGACACATCAAGATTGTTTACCTAATTTCTAATGCTAAAAAAAACGAAGTATGAGTACCTAACTTACCATACGGTCTAGACTCTGGTTTCTGTGCCGCTTTGTCAAAGTCGCCATCAGCTATATCGTAGCGGCCATAGCAATCACAAATATCTGAACACGCCTCTATTGTCAAGACGTTAGAGTGCGTGTTCGGATAATTTTGAGCACCTCGGCTGCTCAGATACATCTGATGGCGACTGTACCTTGTCACAGTGACAATACGAGATTAGTAATAGCAGCTTTCATATTGAGTTTCACTGCACAAAGATACGAAGTGGCTCAGAAATTAAATTCCTTGATTGTACAACGGTGTCCCCGTCATGTGGAGCCGCAGCCAATACGTAGAGTCCCTTTTGACAATTCAATGTTAGGGGCACACCGAGCGGACGCTATCCGTGCCCGTGTCATGGGACACACGCAGAGATTTACTTCTATAATTATTAATTCATTTTTTAGGGTTCCGTACCCAAAGGGTAAAACGGGACCCTATTACTAAGACTTCGCTGTCCGTCCGTCCGTCCGTCCGTCTGTCACCAGGCTGTATCTCACGAACCGTGATAGCTAGACAGTTGAAATTTTCACAGATGATGTATTTCTGTTGCCGCTATTACAACAAATACTAAAAACAGAATAAAATAAAGATTTAAATGGGGCTCCCATACAACAAACGTGATTTTTGTCCAAAGTTAAGCAACGTCGGGAATGGTCAGTACTTGGATGGGTGACCGTTTTTTTAATTGCTTTTTTTTTTACATTATTGTACGGAACCCTTCGTGCGCGAGTCCGACTGGCACTTGCCCGGTTTTTTAATGTTCAGTTCTTTTTACACGATTGTAAAAAGTATGTTTTTAAAGATAAAGACTGAAACTATTTTACCTAAGAGGCATGTTTATTTATTGGTTTAAACGCTTAAGTAAGGGAGGCATTGTTAGAAACACAAAACACTACGCATTTGTTTCTCGTACCCATAACAATCCGAGCCCTTTGTGGGCAACTAACACGGGAAACTGTGCAAGATTACAGTCGCCATCAGATATATAGGAGCGGCCAAGGTGTTCACAATATCTGAACACGCACTCTAACGCCTTGACAATAGAGGCGTGCTCAGATATTTGTGACCGCCTTAGCTGCTCCGATGTATCTGATGGAGACTGTACAATATGAAGACAATCATTTCACTATGATTGTGTGCGAACGCGTTTCCTTGCTTTTCGTGCGTCACCAAAAGCAGGGGTGCGAAACTCCTGACTTCGGTCAAACTCGGCTCCGCTCGGCTCAGCATTGCTCCAAGCAATTATTAGGGTTGGCACCACTTGACTTCCTTTTGCGTGCACGACCACAGATAAGATAATCACTTGATTTTTGACAACCCTAAATAGCCGAAAGGGATAGTGCCATATATTAGAAAGGGACTGCACGATTCGACCCTGAACCGCTGTCAAACTTCGGTTTTGTGGGAGGTTTCCTTTCTGTACGGTAGTACTATTAATTATTCTGTGCCAATAGGGAATATTACGCGAAACTGCGTAGGTGGCACTACTACCACAGTCTAACACAATCTGGGGGTCAGCCGCGAAACAAGAAAATCGAAATTTCGTTATCTAACCTCCCTATCACTCTTGCGTATTCGAGCGATAAAGAGGCAGATAACTTTACGATTTTCGCGTTTCCCGTTAGACCCTTGTTAAGAAACCGCCTTGCAGTGGCGGCGCGTCCATAAAAGCCGATTCCTATCGGCTTGCCTGCTTTTGGACGTTTGAGCATAGTTGTAAAGGAAATATGTAAGCCAAATTAGCCCCGGCTTGCCTATGGATATGTTTCACGCGCCGCCACTGCCGCCTTGATGCATCAATGTCATATTTTATTGTCTGAGAAAACTTGTCAAAAAACAGTTTGAGGCACAGTATGTATAAGTTACTCCATATACTAATAAAATATGGTCTTCTCTTCTCAGAGTGACACAAGCCTACGTCACAATAACATTGTCAGTGTCACTTTATATTAGCGCTATCGCATATTATCATATAGCGCTGTCGCATGATGACGTAGGCTTGTGTCAGTCACGTGACCACGAAAAGATGGGAAGAGTACCAGGCGGAGTATATTATTATATAATGAAGTTACTCTATTGTTTACTATAGGCACTAGAGATGCAACGGATAGTTGTTTGGCCGGATACCGGATACCGGATATCCGGCCTGGACACTGGCCGAATATCCGGTATCCGGCCGCCGGATATTCGGCCGGCGGAACTATACCTACATTTCGGTTTTTCAGGTGCGCATTCTGCAGGTTTGACCGGTTTCCTAATAGTAAACGTTCGCGCGGACTCATTTCTAGGTTCGAAATATGTGCGCGTGCAAGTCATTGAAATGATTAAATTGTTTTAAAATAATAAACAAGTACGATTATGACCGTGTCTGTTTCTTAAACCCAATTTGTTTACTCCGAAATCAAGCAATGTTACTATCCGGTATCCGGCCGGATAGAAGGACACTATCCGGTATCCGGCCCGATAGTAAAACTATGGCCGGATAGGCCGGATACCGGATAGTAACCGGATATCCGGTGCATCTCTAATAGGCACTAAAGATGCACTTTATTATTAATATGCATGAAAGTTTATGTCAATCACCTTTCACCCTACCTTTTTACATAAATCAATATATGTAGGTATAATTAATTATTGAGTTACAGTAAGGTCAATGAATATTTGTCAACATGCTGATTGTTTTCTCTTTTTAACATATTTAATTAATTAATATATGTTAAATAAATAAATAATTGCTTTCTTCACGTGAAATGGTCGTCAAGAAAACTATAAGGTACCTACTTAATGAAAAAAATTTAAACTAATAAATGCACTTACTAAATGTTAATATTTTTCCCCTTTCTTTATTGTGGGACGTACCACTTTACCATCTATAGATTGTATGATTACCCTCCCATAGAAAATGGACCAGCCAAAACGTATGAAACAGTAAAAAATTTTTCGCGTTTCCGGGTTTGGTCCCATAATAAAAGTTGCTTAGTATAATTCCAAAACCTTCCTGGCAGTTATTTTTTAGCCACCAGTGTTGCCAACTCGGATTTTGAAAAAATGCTAGGCTAATAAGATAAGATAAGATAAGATTCATTTATTGATAAAATTTTACAAATTTTACACGTCGGTTAAATATAAATTACAATGTTAGATTTGTCTCTGTAGTTTATTAAATAAATACAGTTTTTATTATCATGAACTACAATTATTATTTATATTTACTCATTTAATATCTCCGTTTTTTTATATAATATTATTCTTTCAGGCTCATTCACACTTCCTTAAAATAAATTCATTCACACTGTAGCAACACAGGTCAACCAACATTTTTTTAAGTTTATAATGTCTAGATTATGCCAAAATTATGCCAAAGATTTTTTAAATACTTATGCTAATAAAAATGCTAAAGTGTCACTTGAAATTAGACACTTAAAACACATACATTTTTCAAATTTGCCGCCTTTTTCTACTGACAAGATCTGCTTGACCAACTTTATATAGTCCGTCGGCGTCCATCCGTTCACGAAAGTCAAAATTCATATGAAAATATGAGCCACATAATGGTGCGATGGTGCATATTGTTGCTGCCAAGTTGATGCAAACTTTGCTAAAAAATATGCCAGATGCTAAATGGAAAATTTTGGTGCCAAACCGAGTGAAAATATGCCAGATCTGGCATCATTTATGCCAAGTTGGCAACACTGTTAGCCACCCCGTAAACATAAATTGTAACGGCGACAGTAATTTCGCAACAAAAACTAGTACATTGCAAATTAAAAATTAGGGTTTAACTTAGGCACATTTACACTCCCATAATCCCATCGAAAGAATGAAGCATTATTAATAAAGCTCTAGTGTATTCCAAACCACCCCTCAACGGTCAAAACGAAGGGCTGAAGCAATTTGCGTCCATGTTTGTTCCGGAACCGGTCATTTTCGTCTTTAACTATAAAAGGTCGTAAGTCACCGACAGTTAGGATAAAGATACGACGTTTCCGGTCAAGCTAATTGTCACAATAGGGCAGAATGACGGTACAATGTATGTCGGTTGGTGTATAATGGTATTAGTAAGCTACACATGCGTATTGGTTGCATTTGGTTGGGTAATTTTAATTGTAATGAAAAGGTCTTTTATAAAAAAAATAAGTTAAGAGCTATACAAAAATATCTAACATCGAGACGATTGCTCCTGATTGGTCTTAGGCGATTCACGACGACGTGATGGGCAGGGGTTTTATCTGCTATTGTGAGCATTAGAGACTGAATTAACAATATATGTATGTACTTAACTATTGCAAAATATGATAATGGGTAGGTACTGTTAATGTATACAGGCTTAATAAAACACGATCTGTAAATCGCACTGAAGACGAATGTCGGCACACGAGAAGATAGCGATATCATGATGTGAATCATTTCTATGACTTCTTGAGAAGGCCTTACCTTGCTCGAAGGATTCTCAAAGCATACTTTCATAATAGCGATGGTCCATTACTCTTTGAACATTTAATCCTTATGCGTTTTGCACTGGTCCACTGATGGACAGTTAACAGCGTGGGCGATGGTACCATAACACTGTTCTTTTTTTGCGACCAGGTCACGACGAGAGCGGGTCGATGAGCGGCGGCGGCGACCCGGCGGTGCTCGCCGTCGGGCCGGCGCGGCGGCCGCTCACCTACACCCGCGAGCAACTGTTACGGCTGCGGCACTCGCCGCTCGTCAAGAAGGGGCTCGACGTGCCGCTCGCGGGCTGCGACGCGCTCGCGCTGTGAGTACCGGCCTTTGTGAGCAGGTCACGACGAGAGCGGGTCGATGAGCGGCGGCGGCGACCCGGCGGTGCTCGCCGTCGGGCCGGCGCGGCGGCCGCTCACCTACACCCGGAAGCAGCTGTTACGGCTGCGGCACTCGCCGCTCGTCAAGAAGGGGCTCGACGTGCCGCTCGCGGGCTGCGATGCGCTAGCGCTGTGAGTACCTGCCTTTGTGAGCAGGTCACGACGAGAGCGGGTCGATGAGCGGCGGCGGCGACCCGGCGGTGCTCGCCGTCGGGCCGGCGCGGCGGCCGCTCACCTACACCCGGGAGCAGCTGTTACGGCTGCGGCACTCGCCGCTCGTTAAGAAGGGGCTCGACGTGCCGCTCGCGGGCTGCGACGCGCTCGCGCTGTGAGTACCTGCCTTTCATCATCATATCAGCCCTTTATCGCCCACTGTTGAGCATAGGCCTCTCTTCTAGTATTCCACTTGTCCCGGTCCTGAGCTAATCGCATCTAGAAGTGATCCACAATTTTCCTGATGTCGTCCACACACCGAGCCAACGGACGCCAGGCGCTTCTTGCACCTGAAAGCGGCCACCATTCTGTTAACATTTTAGTCCACCTGCTATCACTCTGCCTAGCAAAATGTCCCGCCTAATACCATTTTAGTTTGGTAATGACGAAACCTGCCTTTACGGGCCTTTAACTATTCGTATGCTACTGTTTGGCTGTTCAAAACATGAACTTCATATTGACAGCTTGACAGAGGGATGCAATGACAAAGCATACCAAAGGTCGTACAGCAACAAAATGGAGTTGATAATGTTCTAGCTCCGATTGCGCTGTCTATATGTATCTTTAGGTGTTTCAATAAAAGTAAACAAACAATTTGTACATTTTCGGGTAGTAATATTTATTGGTTAACCGACCAAATACAAAACCTCCAGGATCAGTCACTGAACGACCTGACTTTAAACTACATTATTTGATCATGTAATGTTGTCATCTACCCTCAACTGCCTTAAGGAGACATTTGAGGGTATTTTTTGTTTACTTTTATTTTAATACCTAAAGATACAGAGTATAGGTCGTTGCAACTTGCAAATGACTATCGTGGAGGGAGTTCTGCCCGAAGAGCTTTGTATTCCGGCCGCATTTTTGGGAACTTCGGTTATCTGTGTCGAGGTTAGTGCACTACATCATTCTCTGACATTTTCACCCAGAGAGGTATAGACTCAATAAAACTGCGGAAAAAGACACAGATAATTGGCGTACCTAAATATCGCAGCGAAACCCTGAAAATCAAAAAATATGTAAATAAAATTTGTAAAAAGGCATTTAAAAAGGTTGTTTTGTCTTTTCAGGGTGTTGAAAAAGAGGTCCGACTCGCCTAACGAAGATGATCGAGGGGCCAGAGGCGACGCACCAGCCGAAAACCACAAGGTATGTTCTCTATTATACTTATTTTGATACCATATTGGTGACAATCAAGCAGCCTACCAGGTAGAACCAGGTTGTACCTATATTAATTAATTATTAAATTCTAATTATAAATGTAATAAACTTATTAGCGATCTGAACCTGATACAAACAAATTAATAATTATATGTTATAAGTAAGCTATGCTGTGCCCTTACAGGGTCCATGTGAGACATTGTACATATATTATACTTAACATCTATACTGTACCATGGTTGCAATAAAGAATTATGAATTATGAATAGAAATATTATATTAATATAGATCATGGAATTATTCCATGATACTGCCGTGCAGTATTATTAAATAGCAACTTCAGAAATCTCACTCGCTGTCCTCCCCAGGACAATAAATAGATTTGAGAAAACCTGCCCCGGTGTCAGAGTTACATAGTGTTCAAGGTCATTGTTTAAATTAAATTCAAATTCATTTATTTCAAGCTGGCATTGCAGCCGGCGTGCAGTTCCCATACACATTGCTGTCGGGTTGGAGTCCGTCTGCACCGGCCCTAGTGAATGAATTCGGTCGATCGACCAAATACCGCAATGTAACAAAAATCGCATGCAAGTTCTTGAGCCTTCTAAATGGGGCTTTATAGTAGCAGTAGCTAATAGGTAACAAAATGTAGCATTTAAAGCTTTTGTCTGATATCTCAATTCTCCTATTCCAGGGAGTGTATGGCCGCGAACGCGAACGAGAGCGTCGTTCCGCCGACCCTCGCGAGCGCGTCCGTAAGGAGAGCGAGCCGAGCAGCGGTATAGTGTTGTCTCCTCAACGGCGCTCCTTCACGAGTGGTTGTGGAGCGCCTGCTGCCGCTGCGGCTCCTCCGCCGCATGTGGCTAGGACGAGGCCGGAGTCCCCGCTGTGCCCCGCGCCCGCTCAAGCCAAGCCTGAACCAGGTATAGTGTTAACATAGTGCTGTCACCCCAACGACGTTCCTTCACGAGTGGCTGTAGGCCGCCTGCCGCTGCGGCTCCTCCGCCGCATGTGGCTAGGACGAGGCCGGAGTCCCCGCTGTGCCCCGCGCCCGCTCAAGCCAAGCCTGAACCAGGTATAGTGTTAACATAGTGCTGTCAGCCCAACGACGTTCCTTCACGAGTGGTTGTGGGGCGCCTGCCGTGGCGGCCCCGTCTCCGCATGTCGCTAGGACGAGGCCGGAGTACCCGCTGTGCCCCGCGCCCGCTCAAGCCAAGCCTGAACCAGGTAGATACCATTACCATACCAGCTCACAATTACCAATTTTATTTTCTTCACAGGTATGGATTAGCTCATATTATTCCACTGGTGTGGTTAAATCTTTTAATTTTTCCTTAGAATTATACAAGCATGGCCTTTTCATTTCTTCGTAACGAATCATTATTGCGAATGAACTGTAAATTATGTATTATTACTTAAAAGGCCTATATAAACGTAAATTCGGCAAATACAGGTGTTGCATGCCTCAAGACTCGGCACAGCATTGTATAGTATTGCCAACATTTTTCCACATTGGCTATAGTTCTTATCCCAGTCAGACAGAGGTGTGGAATATTAACTGATTATAACTTTAGCACCTGTTTTCTGGATACTGATAATATTAACGCCATATTTTTTACAGCGGGTCGGCGTATCGGCTCCGGGCGAATCATGGTGCGAGATGTACCGCATGCGGGCTGGGAGGAGCCCGAGTACCGGCCCAGCGAACCTTACCGGCCTCGCGAACACCGGCCCAACGGCGAAAGGTACGAGTAAGTAACTACCTGTAGGGAGGCTAGGCAGCATGTTAGACGTGACTCGGGCTGGGAGGACTACCGGCCCAGCGAACCCTATCGGCCTCGCGAACACCGGCCCAACGGCGAATGGTACGAGTAAGTACCTACCTGTAGGGAGGCTAGGGAGCATGTTAGACGTGACTCGGCCTGTACTACCCGCCCAGCGAGCCCTACCGGCCTCGCGAACACCGGCCCAACGGCGATAGGTACGAGTAAGTACCTGTAGAGAGGCTAGGGAGCATGTTGCACAGGGCTCGGGCTGTACTACCGGCCCAGGGAGCCCTACCGGCCTCGCCAACACCAGCCCAACAGCAATAGGTACGAGTATCAGTATTAAAGCACTTAGACCGTGTACCTGGTGCCTATTTCGCCACACTGACAATTGACACCTGACACTGACACTTTTCTGTACATTTTCCGGGTCGATAAGTAAGAACAGTACTTAGTGTCAGTATGTTTACTTTTTAGACGAGCAATGTGATTAAAACGGGGTCAGATAGTTTGAAACATATGCTATTTTTATGACTCGCAAAATGGTTAAAGGAGATGTATTAAAAGGAGCAAAATAATATAACCTAAAAAATTACAATAGGCATTTTATTATGGTGCAGGTTCGAGCGACGTTCGTTTACCCGTGACTCCTACTCCTCTGATATTAAGAGGGAAAGGGAAGACCGATTCAACAACGAAAAACAGAGAGAGAGGTAAGATGTTCAACTGTTGATTTAGGGCCACCCCACACTGTCGTCTCCAGGCCCCTATTTCGCCAACGTGACAGGTGCGACAATTTGACAAGTCTCATCGTTGCTGACGTCACAGGCATCCATGGGCTACGTTTATCGCTTACCATCGGGCGGGCCGTATTCCTGTTTGTCACCATCATTGTATTATTTAAAAAAACTTTATTATATCGGCAAAAAACAGGTATTTCTCTTGTAATGTTTATGATGATAATGATGACAATTGTCACAAGATTTCAAAGAACTTTCGGTAATTCTTGACACCAAATGAGTTCTGTGTCGGAATTTCGTGACAATTGTCGTATTTCTTGTGACAATTGTCATTAGCTTCGCAAAATAAATACTTATTTACTGGCGATATAGTGGAGTTTTTTTTTAATTAACATGTTGGTGGCAAACAACCACACCGCCCGTCTGATGGTAAGCGGTTACCGTAGCCTATGGAGGCCTGTGACGTCAGTAACAGTGATGTTGACAAATGCGACATTTGTCACGTTGGTGAAATATGGCTATGGCTGCTCCACGCAACGTTGGCACAACTACGCAGCGACACCGTTTTTAGGGTTCCGTACCCAAAGGGCAAAACTCCCTATTACCAAGACTCCGCTGTCCGTCTATCCGTCTGTCTGTCACCAGGCTGTATCTCATAAACCGTGATAGGTAGTTAAAATTTTCACAGATGATGGATTTCTGTTGCCGCTATAAAAACAAATACTAAAAACAGAATTTTTTTTTGCGTACCTTACGGTACGGAACCCTTCGTGCGCGAGTCCGACTCGCACTTGGCCGGTTTTTTCATAGCGCTGACTAGACTCCGACGCTCAAAAGACGCTAGTGTGAGGTCTCTTTGAGGACGCTATAGTGTGAGGTTAAAAAAATCATCTGTGCTTTCAATTTCTTGTAACTAACGCCGATTTTTCCACAGGGAAGACAACCGCAGATCAGGTGGTCGCTATTCTCAACGACGTTTTGAGAAAGAAGATGAACCAGAGTGGTGAGTACTGTAAAGGTTTGCAACCTTTACAGCCTTTTTTATCTTGACTAGTCGCGCTATTTAAATTTAGAATCTGATCTGACGAGATGGAACGGGGTGCGGATCGGCGTTCCTGTAGAGGCAGCGATCAAGTGGCCTTTTTTGTCATTTACATAAACTGTGATCTTGCTGAATGAATATACAGAACACCTAATTCCCGTGTGTTAATGCCCTCAGCGTTCTCCCTTATAGGCCGTCCCCATTACATGGTGGAGGCGCGGGAAATAATACTATAAGTACCTATATTTTCAGTCAAAAGTTATACCGGGTAACCAGATTATCGCTTCTTATCGATTGTAATGCTTAAATTGAATAATAGGGTTGCTCGAACCTAGCTTTTATGAGAAAAAAGGCCATTTGCATCACATCGTCTCTCAAAGTCATCGTAGTTCGCTTGCGTGAAAAGTTTGACAGTCTTCTATAGCAGGGCTTCCCAAACTTTTATGTACAGCTTTTACATGTTCTAACTTTTCCCTTTTAAATTGCATGTAGCTTTAGAAACTAGAGCCGGCAAAGTGTATTAATAAAAAGTTATATACGATACAAGTGCGAAAAATAGGAAATTCGCAACGAGTGGCGGAGAGAGTGTTTTAAATCGACACGAGTTGTGATTACCTATTCCAACATGTATCGTACAGCGTTTTACAGTACATATGGCCCTTTAAATTTTCTACGTAGTTACGTAATGTGCTTATTATAGCACCTCGTGTCGTAATGTAGCACCCACAGAAAAGACATCCTGCAGACTGAGCATAGTAGCTCTACCCCCTCTGCCACGCATACGGTAATTTTACTCCATGTTCGAGTCGAAAGTGTCTTTGTGTGACGTCCGTGTCTTTGAACGGACCAATCACGGCACGGGACTTCGCTCACCTCGTCCCGCGCACTCCCGCATTTTTGACATCATCGGTTGCATGAAATAATAGGCTACATTCCTACTAGTCAAATCAGCTTCTTTTTTAGAACTGTCAAAACGATTTGCTAGTATGGAATTTATATGAAAACTAATATAGTGACGTCACGGTAAACTCATCTACTTTTTATATTTCAATCCGATTTATTAAATACAAATTGTGTTTAAAAATAGCTGCTATCTATGTTTTTCTAATCATTATCTGGTGCGTTATTTCGTGCACGGTTTGAAATAATTTATTTTAAGTACAGGAAACATCCCTGTTGCTCTAAGGGCCCCCCCACATCTGGCGTCTTTCGAGCGTCGGCGTCTGTCGGCGTCGGTCCAGCGCTATGGAAAATGACGTCGCTGCGCAGTTGCGTCGACGCTGCGTCGACGTTACGTCGACGTCGGCCATAGAATTGTAGAAGCCGACGCTCGAAAGACGCCAGATGTGGGGGGGCCCTAAACTCGGTCTAGAGGATTCCTAGTCTATGTGTAGCACCAGATGTGCTGTAAATGTTATATTTGTGTGTGCAGGTTTAGTGGAGGGCCGACATCTCAACATGACACCATCGAGCTCCGCGGTTTCGACGAGCCCACTAAGAAGAACGGCTCGACGAGCGGCAAAGAGACTGAGGTATGTACTTACTTACTGCCGTGGGGCAGCGACCCGAAGCGAAGTGGATCTTGGCCTCTGACACTAAGGAACGCCATGCTTCTCTGTCTAGCGCCGTTTCTGTCCAATCGACGGCACCGAGCTCGTTCAGATCTATATATGTAGATATTGTATAATTATACCAAAGAAAACTCGTGGACATGTGCATTCTCCCCACCTTTACCTACGGAGCGCAGACTTGGTCTTTGACAAAAGTTAAAAAATCCAAACTCAAGGTTTGTCAGCGGGCCATGGAGCGTAGTATTTTGAGCGTGAAATTGACCGATCGCATAAAAAATACAATACTTACTGCGCTCCAAAACGCGAATCACTGACGTAGCTGAAACTGCCGCCTAGCTTAAGTGGGACAGGGCGGGACACGTCTGCCGTATGCCGGATGATCTGTGGGCCAAAACAACCACCCGCTGGGTCCCACGGTTTGTCTGTCGCAAGGCTCGGAAACCGTTCTCATTTGTCAAACCGGTTTCCTTCATTCGCCCGGGAACGAAAAGGATTTCGTTTCCGTTTGCGGTTACCGGTTAAAGAACTGTTCTTTTGAGATAACGGTTTATGCCATATACGTTCTCATTTCGTTTTGGAGGAACGAAATTAACCGGTTAAATTGACAATATTGAAGCGAGATAACACGAGTAAGTATTTCTATCTCTTTCACGTATGACAACGAGTTTAACCGATAGTCTCCGAAAACCAAGAGTTACCGGTATTATATCGTTCCCTGCGAACCATAAACTTCCGTTCCCTCTTCTTACCGGTTAGGGGGAGAACGTAATTTGTTAGTTCGAGCTCCATCAATTAACCGGTTTTTTAATGATCGAAATAATATAACGGTTTTGGAACGATATTAACAGGTATTTCAATACCGGTTCCGAGCCCTGGTCTGTCGGAGATGGCGAGACGAACTTGACGCCTATGACAGAGACTGGTAGGAGACTTCAGCGGATAGGGATACGTGGAGAAATAAGAGGGGGGCCTTTGCCCAGCAGTGGGACAATATAGGCTCATAATAACAATATCAAAGAGAATTTGAAATAGAGGCGTATTGTCAAAGTAAATTTTGTAGTCACAGTAAATTTACTGCCATCTTTCGACACAGAATTAAAAGTTAGACTTTGATCCTTGTTCTTTCACTGATCTGTGTTAAATTTGTTAATGTCAAAAGGTGTCGCCATCTACACGAGTATAGGCCAAAGGTATGGCGCCATCTTTTCGAGCGATGGCACCATACCTTTATTATACAACAGTAGAAGTTTCGTATATACGCTAGTTTATAATAAACTAGCTACTGCCCGCGAATTTTTCTGCGTGGAATGATGATGATGATGATTGATGAAAACTACCCTGATGTCCTTTCTCGGGGCCCAAACTATATCCATACCAAGTTCTGTCAAAATCGGTTCAGTTGTTTAGGCGTGAAGACAGACAGACATTTTCGCATTTATAGTATTACCCCCCTTATTCATAAAGGTTTACTAAAGTTGACAAGCCGATACTAATCGTTTGTCCCTTTTCGACGTATTGGTATGATGGAAAGGGACGAACGATTATTATCGGCTTGTCAACTTTAGTAAACGTTTATGAATAATGGTAACATTTCATTTCTAACCGCAGCTGCACTACCGGTACTGAACGCGTCGCTGTCATTGTCAATTTCCATAGTAAAATGAACAGTAGTGCAGCTGTCGTTGGAAATGGACTGTCACCTTAAGGGGGTTAGTATTTATTTGTGCACTGCATTAACCTTTTGAACGCTTTGTGTCATAAACAAAAACGTCACTCACACGCCAAGGTCACGGGCGTAAGCGAGCTAATGTAAACCTTACTTGAAAGCTTGAAGGTTACTTTGACAGCGTCCGCCACAACACCTATAGGTTCATGGCGCTGTGGGCACGACTAGTTACGATCACTTCAGGGCCCTATTTCACCAACGTGACAAATGTCGCTTTTGTCGACATCACTGTTACTGACGTCACAGGCCTCCATAGGCTACGGTAACCGCTTACCATCAGACGGGCGGTGTGGTTGTTTGCCACCAACATGTTAATAAAAAAAAAACTCCACTATATCGCCAGTAAATAAGTATTTATTTTGCGAAGCTAATGACAATTGTCACAAGAAATACGACAATTGTCACGAAATTCCGACACAGAACTCATTTGCTGTCAAGAATTACCGAAAGTTCTTTGAAATCTTGTGACAATTGTCATCATTATCATCATAAACATCACAAGAGAAATACCTGTTTTATGCCGATATAATAAGTTTTTTTTAAATAATACAATGATGGTGACAAACAGGAATACGGCCCGCCCGATGGTAAGCGATAACGTAGCCCATGGATGCCTGTGACGTCAGCAACAATGAGACTTGTCGAATTGTCGCACCTGTCACGTTGGTGAAATAGGGGCCAGGTCTTAAACTTTCGTGAGACATATTTTAAATTGTTTATACGACAACGGTTTCACTCACTTGAATTTTTAGTCGCTATTGGCGACATGTTTCGGGCCCGTCGGGGGTCCTTCCTCAGTGCTTTCTTCCTTCCTTCTTCCTGCGTGCTTTCTTCCTTCACTCGTGCACGAGTTGCAGTCGCCGCGAGCACTCGAGCCTGAGGAAGGACCCCCGACGGGCCCGAAACATGTCGCCAATAGCGACTAAAAATTCATGTGAGTGAAACCGTTGTCGTATAAACAATCACTTTAGGTGTTCTTATGGCGTTCAAAAGGTTAAATATCTTAACCCTTTATAAAGTGAGGGGATATATTTCCCACCTGATATTGAACTTTATTTTAAAGCGATATGGTTCAATTTTGCATAATTTCTGAACTCATATGCCTTATAAAGGGTTAATATTCCTTTGTCTACAGAAATGGAACAACAACAGCGGTGCCAGATCGCCCGGCACCGAGCGAAACGAGCGCCCCGAGCGAGGCGAGCGGCTCGAGCGGTGGCGGAGCGAGTCCACGTCTGAGCCGGCACCGATTGAAGACTCCAATGACACTAGCAATGTGAGTTTATAGTCTGTCAAGTAAAGTACATACGCATACGTCAGTAGTAAAGTACCGCAAACTGAAGTATTGCGCTAAGAAAGCAGCAATGTACGTCGAATTAAAAATCATAACCTCAAATTTTACAAATATTTACGAGCAGCGAGCATGATTGTACATTGTAGGCACCTTCTTCTTCAATCTTATTTAATATATTGGTATTTAATGATGACAGCAGAAATTTCTCTTGAAATAGCAGCGATTCAGAATGTAAACAAACAAGATGGCTGTCATTCACGATCCACATTCCACAGATTAAACACAAATGACACGCGATTGTAGAATTATTCGAAAACAGTGTTGATAACCCGCGATTTTTCAAATTTGCGCCTTTTGCTACTGACAAGATTTGCTTGACCAAATATATATATATAGGGTATTCTCCTACTAGTCAAATCAGCTTGTTTTTTTAGAACTGTCAAAACGATTTGCTTAAAATGGTATTTATATGAAAACTAATTTAGTGACGTCAACTCACCTACTTTTATATTTCTATCCGATTTATTACATAGAAATTGTGTTCAAAAATATCTGCTTTCTATGTTTTTTCTAATAATTATCTGGTTTTTTATTTCGTACACGAAATAATTTATTTTAAATACAGGAGACATCCCTATTGGGAAATGTACACAAGGAACGCATTAGGCCCCAGGATTCGTCGTCAACTGACAGTCGGTTACAGTTTGCTGGTTAACATTGAAAGCGATATTAACGTGAGGTTCCTTTGCAGGATAAGGATTCAGGGGTGGAGTCGAAGGCGGAGGAGCCGGCGGGCTCGCAGCCCGACTTCAACCTCGACGAGTTCCTCAAGCTGGACTCCATACCCGACGTGCTCACGGTACGTCATCACCTTGTTATGTGGTAGCACTGCTTAAGAGCCAACAGGAGTGGTCATTTCTCCATACAAACGTACTCGACTGTTTCCTCCGTGGGTTTTGATGCTAGCAATGATTTTTTCAACACAGATTAATATTGTCAATATCTGTGTCGGACCGTTTTGCTTTTTTTGATATTTTTGTTTTTAAGGCGCTAGAGCCCTTCAAAAATGGCCAAAAAGGTCTAATTGACTATGCCGCAATAAGAGGCGTAGTATTCAAAACTGATATCGATTAGCCAAAAAAAAAGCAAAACGGTCCGACACAGATAATTTCATAATCATTTAGATTTCCAAATTTGGTTACGATTGATTAAGTTTTGGAGGAGGAGACAGTCGAGTACGAAACCTCGATTTTTGAGATTTTTACGCAGGATTTTTCTCCTTGTCCTTATCGCACTAGTTTTGGGAGCCGCTTCCGTTAGCGAGACGGGTATATTAACATAAAATATTTAAAACTCCGCTCCTGTTTCGTCTTAAGCTTTGGATTCCTAGGATAGCGGTGCTGTCATATAGCGGCCGTCTTCGTACAAAATACTACTCATCCATATTTAGCCGTATTATTTTGTATGGAGAGTGGAAACGGCCGCTATATGACAGCACCGCTATCCTAGGAAAACCGAGCTTTAGCATTTGTTTAATGCCGTTGAGAGTGTGGAATTGGTTTACTTATATTTTTTCACCACACCAGCTGGCAAAGGCAGTCTTGATTGTTCAAAAACGAATGAGAAAGTTGAGTTTTATCCACAAGAGTGGCAAAGTAAATTAGTGCAAATTTTGGGGTGTTTCCTTATGTTGGCTGGTAGAATTTACTTTTGAACGATGATTTTGAATGACAAATATTTAATAAAATTCATTTGTATTTGATTTGATATTTTAGTTAGTATTTTCCTCGGGTTGGTGTGGTGAAAAAATTTTTGTTTGCCAAAATTTGTTTAACCCTCGTGCCTTGAAACTCTTACAACGCTCAAGATTCCACTTTTCGAACCCCTAGCTACCCTCGTGGTTCGAATTTGGAATTTTTTGCTTGCTCGGGTATCAACATTAGCACGAGTTGTTAAACATTTGCCCCCTTGTAAAACAAATGTGACGTTATCTATGAAAAGGGACCTTATTGTCGATGGCGCTTACGCCATTATGAACGATACCCCGTTATGAATACAATGCCGCGCCACGCTATCCGGCGTAAGCGCCATCGACAATAAGGTCCCGTTTCATAGATAATACCCCAAATAACTCTGTACACGGCGGGAAAAAGTGATAATGATAACACGAGATATAAAATTAAAGTAATTTGAACTTAAAATAGAAATACATAAGGTTCAATTCCTTAAAATTTTTCCCGCCAGTTACCCCACCGTGTACGGAACCAATATACGGTGTGTTTTCAGAATGGCGGCGGTGAGAGCGAAGGCGGCAGCAGATTCAGCCGCTGGTTCCGCCGCGAAAGTCCCACCAACGACTCGCGCCATTACGAGAGGCTACTCACTAATATGGTCGACGGTAACTTATTATTATTTTTCTTTTAAATCTTTCTGTATCTGCTTACCTCTACGAAGAATCTCTATGGAGGGGCGGAGTCTTTTGACACAGGTATTTTTATACTTAAAAAAAGGCATCAATTTGTTAAATCACTTGTGCTACTTACTGAATAGATCATTTCTTTTTATTTCCGTTCCATCCGCGCACTTTAGTTATGTCGGTTACTTTATTAAATTCGTGAATTGAAGAGAAAATGGTCGTCCTGAACTACAGAATGCGCCTTTCGCGCTGTACACTGAACAGATGTATAGTTCGTTTTTTAGCATTAGAAAGAACTCCACAGAAGTAAGCGTACAGTTTTTATCAGGCTCTCTATTGGGAATTCACAATCGCAATCGGTAAAATAAAGTCTGTTTAAAAAAATACACGGTGGTTTTTTAAGCATTGTTACCTTTTTCAGACCTAGACAACCCAGCGAGGCCGCCGGCCAGCGAGCCGAGCCACATGTTCGCGCCGATCTCCCCCGCCGCGCCGCCCTCGCTGCTGGACCTGCTGCGCCGCGCCAACGCCAACTCGGACCCGAGGCCTGGTGTGTACACGTTATATTATATCTCCGACCAGCCAGCTAGTCTAAGCTACCTTTGAAAACATTAGCCAGACCTGGATAACCCGGCGAGGCCGCCGGCCAGAGAGCCGAGCCACATGTTCGCGCCGATCTCCCCCGCCGCGCCGCCCTCGCTGCTGGATCTGCTGTGCCGCGCCAACGCCAACTCGGACCCGAGGCCTGGTGTGTACACGTTATATTATACACGGTGTAACATGAGTAAACCGAATAATTTTAACACCGTATTCCTGATCATATTTAGAGACAAAAAAGTCCTATAAACTTTTTTGAAATTCGCCTAGTTTCAGAGATATTATTAATTAAAAAAAAAACAAGTTTTTATTTTTACATAGTGTAAAAGGCCTTTTTGATGGTGATTTTGCTACTATGAGACGTAGTCTAAATATCCTTATTGATAGTTGTCAAAAAGTGACAAGTAACACTTTGCAAAAAGTAGGTTCTACGAAAAAAAAATGTAAAAATCAATTTTAAGTGACAAGTTTACCAATAACATTTATTTTTTATGTACAAATACATTCAAAAAATTGAAAAACCAAAACAAAAAAAAAAATTTTTTTTGGCGAAATTGACCTAAACTCATATTACATTTTTTACTTCTTTTGACCTCAGAAATGCGTGCTTAAAATTATTCGGTTTCCTCATGTTACACCGTGTATCTCTGACCAGCCAGCTAGTCTAAGCTACCTTTGAAGACATTAGCCAGACCTGGATAACCCAGCGAGGCCGCCGGCCAGCGAGCCGAGCCACATGTTCGCGCCGATCTCCCCCGCCGCGCCGCCCTCGCTGCTGGACCTGCTGCGCCGCGCCAACGCCAACTCGGTCCCGAGGCCTGGTGAGTACACGTTATATTATATCTCGGCCCGGCCACCTACTCTCAGCTACCTTTGAAGACATTAGCCAGACCTGGATAACCCTGCGAGGCCGCCGGCCAGCGAGCCGAGCCACATGTTTGCGCCGATCCTGCCTGATCGCGCAGGCCTGGTATGTATACCTAATACTAATATTATAAATACGTAAGTTGGTCTGACTGTGTGTTACCTCTTCACGCTTAAACTGCTGAACGGATTTAGTTTAAATTTGGGATAGAGATAGTTTGAGTCCCGGAGGACAGAGGATAATTTTATTCTTATATTGGAAGTCATGTCCATGTAAAATGTTGCTAAGACGAAACCATAAGGCTCGCTCTATCAAAAAGTTATATCAGATCCCTTGAGAGCCAAGCCAGGCGTGTCTCACTCCGCGATTTCGTCGCTTTGCTACAGGTAGCTAAAAGTACATCCGTTCGGCCCCAATTTTGGGGTTTGCCATAAGCCGCGCGTGGCGCTGTCGCCACCTGGCGGCCATATCTGTGCTGAACGTAACAGACGCGTTTTATTAGAGAGTGAGTCTTCTGTACTTAGTACTATTATTTATTCTGTGGCCAAGCTCCTAACTTTACAAGCCATAACTTCACAAACCTTTTCTTAATACCAAAATCGCATAAGCTGACAGATTGATTTACCCGAGTTTGAAGTTAAGCGACTTAAATATGTGCCGCACTACACGTTCCACGTGCCGCCTCCCTGTCACACTTACGTATGAATTTACAAGTGCTACAGAGAGGCAACACGTCGAACGTGGTTCGCGGTAGGCCCTCTGGATCCCCGATCCAGGGCGGTGGAATGAAACTAATTGGTATTTATGTAATGTTGCAGAGATGAACAACGTGGGTGGCAAGATCCACAGCCTCGAGGAGCTGGAGGCGCGCCTGCGGCCGCCGCAGCCTGCGCCGCACCCCGACCACGACCTGTCCGCCTTCAAGCGACTTGTGAGTATAGTGTGTAGCTTTCAAATAGAGCTCGACGGCTAATCCTATTGTCTATTGTTCAGTAAAACCGCACGTGCCACATGCCACAACCACTGAGTGCCGAGTCGAAAGCTACAGAACTAGTCTAAAATGTGTCATCCAAATGCGTAACAAAGGCGCGTTATCGGAGAGCGTACCTGCACTGGTTTTTTGAGCGTTGGACTAGCCCGCGCTCAGGTGCCAAATAGAATAATGAAGAACCTTTTTTTGCAGGTAAGTAGCACGTGCGGTTTTACTTAACAATATACAATAGGATTAGCCGTCGAGCTCTATTTGAAAACTACACACTATAATATGACTTATGATTTGGATCCGCAGAGCGTAGAATAAAAAAAAATAAGTGTCATTTATTATCAGGCAACTCAGTACAAATCGGCCGGCATGTCCGATCCTCATTTTCATATATCTGTGTTCGGATCGAACAAGTGTCCTTTTTAATAAGCTTTTATTAGGTCGACATGTATGTAACTAATTTAACCATCTACCAAGGATCGTAGCGTCATGAAAATTGGCAGCTGTATGTGGTTCTGATGACAATACATACAATAATATGGTACTGTCGAACTGTGATCTGATGATGGAGACAGGAGGTGGCCATAGGAACTCTGTAATGAAACAACGCAACCTAATTGTGTTAGGGGTTTTTAGAGTTGTCTCGATGAGTATTAGTTGTCTGTCGTAAGAAAAGTACAGTCAGCGATAAAAGCCTGTACTAAAAAAGAATTTATTGCCAAAAACTTATTAACCATAAGTTAATATGTCGTCATTTGTGTACAGCTGGCGCAGGTGTCCGGCGGACACGCCGTGCCGGCCGCCGAGCAGCAGCAGCGGCCGCCGCCGCAGCCCATGAGCCTATTGCAGGTACATATACATACATACATATATTCACGCCTATTTCCCGGACGGGTAGGCAGAGACCACAGATTTCCACTTGCTACGATCCTGACATACCTCTTTCGCTTCCTTCACATTCATAACATTCTTCATACACGCTCGCCGGTTTAGGGTGCTCTTGACTTGGCCTTTCTTCAGGATTTCCCCGATCTGATCAGAGAAAGTCCGCCGAGGTCTACCCCTTCCAACTCCCCCTTCCACTTCAACACGTTGTACACCTCTACATATAACAACAACTAAAACCATATTATATATACACAACAACATTTAGCAGCCCACATAGTAGATATATATTATATATAGTCCTCCTCATCGATTTCGATAACGGCGACCTCAACAATGACGGATTACGCCTGTTATGGGCCCGAATGCGGCTGGCCAGGCCGAACTTGGTCTTAAAGACTCTTCTGCAGGTGTTACACTAGAGTTGGCCAGACGCGTTGTATGTATACGTGTAAGAAGGCTTCGGTCTCTCTTTACGTTGTTGGTGTTTGGCATCTAAGATGTTAAGGCGGTTTTCCTCAAACAGTTTGATGCGATTAAAGATGGTCGACTAACAAGGGCCACGTAGATAACGAAGTTGACGCGGGCCGCACTTTGTTAATATTTATGACTTATCAGACATTGTCTTTTGTCAAATTACATACAAAATAGCCGGGGAGGCTCGCGGGCCGGAAGTAAGAGTTCGCTAAGGTCTTTTTGAGTTCCGTACCCAAAAGGTAAAAACGGGACCCTATTGCACCTCGTCTCTCCGGCGGAACCTAGGGAGTTGAGACGGTCATCATTTCATAATTTGTTATAATTTAAATTAATTTCCAGATGTTGAACAAGAGCATGGAACAACAACAACAACAGCAGCAACAACAGAAAGCGCCGCCGGCGCAGCCGCACATCCCTCAAGAGCTGCTTTACAAACTGCTGCAAGTGCAACAGGTATAGTATACAGTTTAACTCGCGCACCTCATTTTTAGGGTTCCGTACCCAAAGGGCAAAACGGGACCCTATTACTAAGACTCCGCTGTCCGTCCGTCTGTCACCAGGCTGTATCTCATGATCTGTGATAGTTAGACAGCTGAAATTTTCACAGATGATGTATTTCTGTTGCCATTATAACAACAAATACTAAAAACAGAATAAAATAAAGATTTAAGTGGGGCTCCCATACAACAAACGTGATTTTTGATCGAAGTTAAGCAACGTCGGGCGGGGTCAGTACTTGGATGGGTAACTGTTTTTTTTTTGCCTTTTTTTGCATTATGGTACGGAATCCTTCGTGCGCGAGTCCGACTCGCACTTGCTCGGTTTTTTTTAGTTAGTCGCGCGATCTGTCTCCATTTCTAAGCACTAGCTGTGACTGGGACCTGGGAAAAAATGGGGACCTATAGGTTATCTGAAACACTGACGTAAAATTAGCTTAATATTTGTCGTTTGTTGTCGTCAGCACCAGCAGCAGCAGCAGCAGCAGAGCGAGCTGCTGCCGCCCGCGCCGGCGCCGGCGCCCGGCCCGTCGCCCGCCGACCGCGAGCTGCTGCAGCGCCCCGAGGCGCAGGCCATCATACACGGTATGTACGACTATAGTTTGGCCCGGGAATGTCTCATTACAAATAGACCATCTTACTGTTTTTCGTCTTACCAAAGAGAATAGATAGTATTTCATTTCATTTCATTTCATTTATTTATTGCATTCCATGGTATTTACAGATGGTATTTTAAATTGAATTGTACAACATGGACCCTGAATAGGGTATGGCAAGTTAACCTTAATAGCTAAATACTTAAAGTTACCTTACAAAACATATTACACGTATTGCTTAATTAGTTAGTTTCATCATAGTAAATAATAATTATGGAATCTATTTAACACTAATAATAATCAATACAAATTTAAATGCTATACTTGTTTATATAATGCAATGATGTCAAATATTAATAATCAAATTTAAGCTGTCGTGAATCATACTAACACTAAGCGATACAATAACTAATTATGTCAATTCATTTATAATAATAATAGTGTCAATTTATTTATAATAATAATTATGTCAATTCATTTATAAAATAATAATTCATTTAATCATTCCATTACATTCAGACAAAGTTATCGGTTTCAGTAAAATTAATTCTCAGTCATTATCACTATTGTCAGATGCCATAAATTCCTGATAAGAATAAAATGATTTATCAATTAACCACGTTTTCAGTTTATTTCGGAACATATTATAAGTTTCAACGTCTTTAATAGAATCAGGGATTTTATTATATATTTTTATCGACTGGTAATGGGGCCCGTTTTTGTACATAGTTAATTTAGGTTCAGGGAGAACTAGTTGTCTATTTCGACGCGCGCTTTTAACATACTGGAAGTTGGATATGTGTTTTCTTACAAATAGTCCAGCCTCCAGTATGTAAATACATGGTAAGGTTAGAAGCTTTAGGTTAATAAAGTGTGGTCGGTAGCTTTCTGGTTGTCGGATGTTAGCTATAACGCGTACGCATTTTTTTTGTGCTATAAATAGATCTTCGACGTCTGGGCTATTCCCCCATAAGACTACCCCATACCGCAACCATGCATAGGCATATGCATAATATGCCGAGAGTGCACATTCTACGTTAGTGTTCCTTTTTAATACACTTAACGCAAACAAAAAACGTGATAATTTGTTCCTGACCTCTTCAATATGCGTTTTCCAATTTAAACTCGTGTCAATGTTTAATCCTAGTAGTTTGAAAGAGCTAACCTCTTCGATGCCAAGTTCTTTTGAGGTGGCCGATAAATCTAAATCGTCTTTTTGGTACGGGTGAAATTGAATTAATTTGGTTTTGCTCATATTAAGTTCCAAATTGTGTTCATTTAACCAATTCGTAATTTCTGTTAAGGTTTCATTGATATCGCTCTGAAAGTTATGGTTATTAGGGCTTCTAAACAAGAGGGACACATCATCTGCGAACATGATGCAAGTGTGTTTTGTAATTTTGGGCAAATCATTAATATAAACTAAAAATAGGATACATCCCAAAACTGACCCCTGAGGTATTGAACAATTGGTTATTAGGGTGTCTGATTGTATGTTTGAGACTTCACCTGTTTGTTTGTCATGATGTTGGATTTGTACGCATTGCGCTCTGTCTTTTAAGTAGGATTGTAACCATTTGTGTGCATCGCCTCGAATACCTAGTAGTATAGAGGGCTATTGCCAAAGTAAATTTTGTAGTCACGGTACATTTACTGCCATCTATCGACACACGATTAAAACTTAAAATAAAATTGAAAATGTATAAATTCATCAAAATATGTTTACGGATAAATGATTTTTAATTTTTATTGTTCCATACTGACCCATGTTCTTTAACTGATATGTGTTAAAATTGTTAAATATCAAACGGTGTCGTCAACGCCATCTAGCCGAGAATAGGCCAAGGGTGTGCGCGCCATCTATTCGAGAATGACTTTTTCTTGATTTCCGAGGCACGTTTTTTTTTAGACTTTATTTATCTTATACGGAGTTATATATATCTCTGGTATTTGTATACTCGTAGTTTGGCCCGGGACTGTCTTATTACAAATAGACCATCATACTGTCTTTCTTCTTACTCTACTGGCACCTCTGTCGTACTAGCACCCAAAAGAAACTCAAAGAAAGGAATGAGTAAAGTTTTCCTGGTTCTTACTGACTGACAAGTTGTTTTTTGCCAAACTATGTATAGTTCGTTTTTTTTAGCATTAGAAATAAGGTAAACAATCCTGATGTCTCTTTTAATTGAAAAGCACATTTTAAAAATAAGATACGGCAAATATGTAACATTTATGAATATAACACGATCATTTATATTCTTCTGCTTTCATAAGTAATAGTTACTAATTTTTAAAAAGCGTTTTTGAATTAAAAGACATGTCATAATCGCTTACCTTCTTCCAAGTTCTTTCTAATGCTAAAAAAAACGAACTATATATTTGCGCAGCAGCGGCGGACTGAAATGCAGCCTCCATAAAGGTCTACTCTCGAGTAGATGGCGTTAATATTAACATCTAGCAAGTTAACACATATCAGTGAAAAAATAATGAACAAAGTCAAATGGCGTTCTAACAGTTTTAATCGTCTGTCGAAAGATGGCAGAAAATGTACTGTAGCTACATAATATACCATGAAAGTAACTCTCTATGTTACTAATGTCATGTTTCCGTGATTCACTCGTCCATGGCCCCGACGGAAGACCAGCGTTGGCCCATCAAGGCTAACACCATGCTGAGTCGGGACCATTTCGTGGCTATTTACTTGTTCTGTTATGTAATGATATGTGTTGTAATGTTAAGTGTAATTTTTTATTTACTTTTGTTCCTCTTTTTTTTCTCTTTTGTCTGTTACCTATTCTTTTATGCCACGAATAAACTATTTCTATTTCTATTTCAAATTCTCTTTGCTCTCCAACAATGCTCATACCCTATACCGAAAACATCACGTTTGAATCTAAGAATGTTCATGCTCTTATTAAATTACTTAGACCCACTTGCATCATTCCACTAACCCGGAGTTAACCGGTCAAACCTGGAGTTCCAATGGTTACCACTACAATTTGACACCGGGTTGACGGTTAAACCGCTTAACCCCAGGTCAGTGAGATGGTGCAAGTGGGCCTTAATTTTTGAACAATGAGGTTAAGGTTGTATATCTAGATTAGAACGTTATACACCGTGTTTTTCTTGATTTCCGTTTATTTCAAGGGTGCATTCCTGAGCTTAAATCAAGTAACTTTCTCGAAGACACTGATATTCTAATTAACTCCATTTCGGAGATAATCAATAATTTTTCTTTTCTTATTAAGCCTCTACAAGCGTGTACACTTGTCTTAGGGCCGGTTTACATGTTGATTAGTGTTAAGAATGAGTTCATACATTTGCTACTGAACTTAAGTACAATCTCGGTCGATCAATGTACGAAATGACATTGATATGTCATAGAATTCAATTGTTTGGTTGAGTTAAATGTAATGCCCGTGTTACAACAACGCTATATGCTACATTTAATTACTTTTTAAAGTTACTTTTTTTATAAAAAAAAAACAAAGATAAGTTAAGAAGGGATAAGTTCGCCTTTGTACTTCTTGCTAATTGTATGTTATTTTTAATATGTCTTTTTGTACAATAAAGAGTTTACTACTACTACTACTACAAAAAAAAATTTTTTTTTTTCAAAATTAACTATGCCACTTAGTTATCTTAAACGTACTTAACCACACCCCGAAGTTAACGGAATTCAATAAAAACACGGTGTATATCTGGGAGACCGAGCTTTGCTCGGAAAACATATAAAGTCTCAAAAATGCGCGTTTTCACAGAGACCTAGCTAGATCGATTTATCGCTCCCCAAAAACCCCTATATAGCAAATTTCATCGAAATCGTTAGAGCCATTTCCGAGATCCCCGAAATATATATACGTATAAATAAATAAATAAACAAGAATTGCTCGTTTAAAGGTATTAGATAAATAACTATACTTGGTCAAGCAAATCTTGTCAGTAGAAAAAGGCGGCAAATTTAAAAAATGTAGGCGCGAAGGGTTATCGTCCCATAGAAAATTTAAATTTCGCGCCTTTTTCTACTGACAAGATTTGCTTGACCAAGTATATATCTATACTGCATTGTTGTAGGTCTGAAAGCGGGCGAGATAACGGTGCAGCATCTGATGCAGCAATTAGGAAATCCAGGGCTGCAGTCGCGCCATCGCGAGGTGCTACTCACTATACTGCGGCTTCATCAACAACAAAGACAGGTAAGGCCCTTTCATAACTTCCAAATATGAGTACCTATCTTCCTGTTGCGCGCATATGTCTGCTTTTGCTCCAGTCTATACTGAATACTCTGTATCTTTATACTGCAAAACGTAATTCAAGACCAAAAAAGTAAGAAAATGTTGCCACTGCAATAATTTGTTTGTAAAATAGTAAATTTCTTTTGATAAATAATCACGCTAAGATAATTTATTCATTAGTAATTTTACTCCTACTATTTAAAAAAGTACTTTTGTTTACTTATTTGTACATAAATACAAGACGCGCTAGTAAAAAAGTGGCAATATTTCTTACTTTTTTTGGTCTTGAAATATGTTTTGCAGTATAGGTATTTAAATAAAAATAAACAAAATCTACCCTCAAATGGCTCCTTAGCCAGTTGGGGTCTCGTATTTTTGTATTACTCCCATATATGTTTTAAGCTTCCAATTTATTGCGATAAATTGCTCATATTCTGTCTATTTCATTAGATTCAATTATACAATTCAACATGTGTCAAGAACCATAGTCTAATAAAACATGATCTTCTCGTCCCAGAGTGACACAAGCCTACGTCACAATAACATGGCCGCTATATATAGCGCTATCGCGTATTATCAATATCATATAGTGCTGTCGGCCTGTCGCATGATGACGTAGGCTTGTGTCAGTCAGGTGACCTAGAAAAGATGGGAAGAGAGTACCAGGCGGAGTATATTAGTATACCATGTCAAGAACCCTATTCTGTTTGCAGCAACAGATGGGCGGGTCTCCGCTGCCGGGCGTGGGCGCGGCGCCGCACCTGGTGGTGCCGCCGCTTCACCAGCCGCTGCGTCTGTCGCCGCTGCCGCATCCCAGTACGTTTCACCATCTTTATAACGTGTGGTGTACACTCACCTGCACTATGTTACACGACGGAGGCCGCGAAAATATCTGACACGATATTTGTGAGCATTTCTCAAAAAGTTTGTACATTTCGATTTCATCTTAGATTTCCATACACATTTGGCAACAAAAAAGGAATGTTTAATAGAAACTTTCTGGGACATTTTGGGAAATGTGGTGGAAGTTGTTCAGCTTCATGTACTTTACGAGCAATACCAATTTTTATAGAAATCTAAGATGTGATCGAAATGTACAAACTTTTTGAGAAATGCTCTTGTAGAGCCATAAGAGTGTGACACATATTTTTGCGGCCTTTGAAGAGTACCATATTATTGCATTATTACAAGTACAGTCAGCAGCAGAAGTAGATAAGGATGTTACCCATATCTGCTACTGACTGTACTGATCCGATGCAAAAGACGCAATACCACAACTAACTACCCTTCACACACTTTCCTAATGTGTTTTTAAATTTAAAGAAAAACTTAAATTTAGTATGTAGTGTTAGTTACTTATTTTAACCTCATCTATTTGGAATTACTTACACTTTCTTTATATAAATATTGAAGCGATTTATAACCAACCGCATCTGGCTCATGGCAGGCGTGGCTCACTCCGCGATTTCGTCGCTTTGCTACAGGTAGCTAAAAGTACATCCGTTCGACCCCAATTTTGGGGTTTGCCATAAGCCGCGCGTGGCGCTGTCGCCACCTAGCGGCCATATCTGTGCTGATCGTGACAGACGCGTTTTATTAGAGAGTGAGTCTTCTGTACCTAGTACTATTATTTATTCTGTGCTCATGGCTTCCAACTCGTTTTTAGTGTTTTCTTACAAGTATTTGATTTAAAAAAAACTGATGTACTTGTATGTATTGTTATTACATCTGTCGCTCCGATAATCGCAGTAACTAATAGTGGTGGTATTTGAAACGTAAAAATTCATTTATTAACGGTTTTATAAAGTAAGCATCAAATACATAATGACAGCCAGAATGTCCAAAAATATTTGATATGACGCCTTTATTACCATAAAATAGTGGCTCTGTAGCTTAAAAGTCGATAAACGTATTAAAAAAAAATGCAAATCTGAATCGACAAAAACAACTTATAATAGAACCTGCTCACAAAATGTCACGAAAATGGGTTGAGAATTGCGACCTGTATAGTCTGTATCTTTAGGTATTTAAATAAAAGTAAAAAAAATCTACCCTCAAATGGTTCCTTAAGCCAGTTGAGGGGTAGATGAAAACATTACATGATCAAATAATGTAGGTTAAATAAAGTCAGGTCGTCTTGTGACAGATCCGGCGCGAGACAGAGGCGCTTTTGTATTTGGTTGGAATAAAACTACTGGAAAATTTACAAATTGTATGTTAACTTTTATTGAAATACCTAAAGATACAGAGTATAGAGAAATTAAATAACACTTTGAGACATACGAAAGCATTTTTGCCCAAGCTGAAACGGAAAGACGCTCGGTCAATAAAGATCACCACTATCTATTTGATGCTACAGTTCGTTTTTTTAGCATTAGAAATAAGGTAAACAATCTTGATGTGTCTTTTAATCGAAAAACACATTTTACGGCAATTATGTAACAATTATGAATATAATACGATAATTCATATTCTTCTGCTTTCATAAGTAATAGTTACTGATTTTTAAGAAGCGTTTTTCAATTAAAAGACATGTTAGATCGCTTACCTTCTTTCAAGTTCTTTCTAATGCTAAAAAAACGAACTATAACTACTCAACCAAAATTAAAATTGGCGTAATAACATGGTAACTAACCCCGGACGCAGCGTTTTGCGTGTCCCCCATAATGCCGACCAGCCCCAACACGCTGGCCGTGCACCACCCAGGTACCACGTGCTTTTGGTGTCCGTGTCATGTTGTTTCATTGTTGGCATGTATTGGTGTTGTACTGTGTTAAAAAATGTTGTTGTTCGCTGCTTTGGAGTCAACGGGGTTGGCCGGTGGAAGTTTTTAGCAGATGGCGCCATCATAGCTTGCCCCGTCAATCCCTAGAATTATGTCAAATTTTTGTTTTTTTAATAACGTGGATGCCCTTTAAGACAAATCTCATAGAAAAAGGGGCCAGCTATGATGGCGCCATCTATGCAAACCTTTGACAGTTGCCAACCCCATTTGAGGCCTGGGTGCCTAGCCAAGTTGCCAATCGTTTACCCCGTAGCGAGCGATACGCTTGTTTGTCTGTCGTACTAATAGAAAAGTGGCTAGCTAGGCACCCCGTTATTTTGATCAAAAACGTCATTTTCTAACATTAAATACACCAGTATCAAATTTCAATGCTAATCAGCGGGCAACAATAAAGAATAAGTTACATTTTGCACCTCAATGTGTTCCAAATGTGGTTTAATAAAATAGGCTTCCCAGCGGGCGCAGCACGGTTCCATTTTTATCGACTATCACTATGCGCGTCCCTTTCGCACTTACATACTTGTTAGAACGTGACAGGTATGGTGACAAGGGATAAAAACGCCACCGTGCTACGCCGCCAGGAGGGTATCGTATGCATAAATTATTAGAGCTCAGTCGGTCAAGCATGAGTTGCGTTCTGCGCGCGACTCCATACATCAAGTATGGACTCGCGCGCGAGTACGCAACTTATGCTAGACCGCCAGCTTGTCTTCTGGAGTTTAAATTAGATGTTCCTAGTCTTCAAGAAATTGATTTTGTCAGCTACCATGATTCACATATTATAAAAACTGTATAATATAGCTGAAAAATATATGTTTTATATGAGTCCGTACAGCGTCATTTACACATCAAAATTTTTGCTGCAAAGCGTTGCTGCCCCCATAATATTCCCCCTTAAAATTTTTGCATATGACTGGAGACCGTGAACTATACCTAATTGTATTTACTGTGATGTGCGCGTATAAGGGTGGTATTCCACCGGTCCTGAGCTGACCTTAGCTAAGGTTGTCAAAATAATGTCGCTAAAATATTGATGTATTTTTTCGTTAAGGTGGTTAATCGCTTTTTGGCACAATCTGGGTGACCTTTTTTAAAGTAAAATATTTGTACAGGCGTGCCAGCCCGCATCCCGTCCCCGCGCGAGCTCGCCGCCCACACCCAGTGCATCATGCAGAGTGCCCTCATCAAGAAGAAGCTAGAGGAACAGCGCGAGAACTACCGCCGCCGACACGACCCGCCCAAGGGCACTCCCATCTCGTTCACACCCACATCCGTGAGTATACAGCCCTCTCACTCTACCCGTGTCACTAACAGTGCATCATACAACAGTGGAGCTGAGTTCAGTCCTCAGCTTCGGCAGCTTCATTGAGTCTAAAGCACAAACTGCGGCCAGAAAGCTGGGCGTCCTAAATAAGGTGAAGCGATACTTCACACCTGGACAGCTTCTAACACTTTACAAAGCTCAAGTTCGGTCGTGTATGGAGTATTGCAGCCACCTGTGGGATGGCTCAGCTAAATACCAACTCGCCGCTTTGGACTCAGTGGAGCGCAGAGCCAGGAGGATGATTGGCGACAAGAAGCTAACGGCTAAGCTTCAGTCTTTGGCCCATCGGCGGAAAGTCGCCAGCCTGTCGGTATTCTACAGGTTGCACTTCGGGGAGTGTGCCCAAGAGCTACACGAGCTTATTCCACCGTCCCCATTCTACCATCGGACTTTTAGACGCACGGCCGGTTTCCATCCTTACTTGGTAGATATTCCACCAATTCGCACGAAGCGCTTTGCTTCTACTTTCCTTATGCGCACTGCCAAGGAATGGAATTCCTTGCCGGCGTCTATATTTCCGTGTTCTTATAACCCGGCAACCTTCAAATCAAGAGTGAACAGGCACCTTCTGGGCGAGCTCGCTCCATCGTAGGCCACGTCTACGCCTCGGCTAGTCTGTGGCCATGAGTAAGCCCATTCATAATAATAAAAAAAAAAAAACATGCAGAGCGCCCTCATCAAGAAGAAGCTAGAGGAACAGCGCGAGAACTACCGCCGCCGACACGACCCGCCCAAGGGCACTCCCATCTCGTTCACACCCACATCCTTGAGTATATACGACCCTCTCACTCTACCGTCGAGTAGCTAGGACACGGGGACTACTGATACTGACTCGATCCGGCTGACGCTGCTCTTATCTCGTTCACACCCACATTGAGTAAGTATCTCTTCTCACTCGAATTGACGGAGCGGCCATGTTTGTTTTCATTCAACTCGTTATGGAACTAATGGAAGTCGTTTTTAGGGTTTTCTGGGGTTGCACTTTACATTGGTTTAAGATTGCGTTCATATACTTTATAAATAAATAAGAAAGCCTTATATTTCTTACAAAAAATACACATATTTAACTAAACTTATTCCTACAGACACATAAATTTTACAGGTAATAAGAATAACAGTGTTATTTTTTTAGTTCTCTCCAATTTCGTATTTTAAAATAAATCGGAAATAATTATAAAACATATGACAACTGATACGATTTATTTTCTATTGCAAATTTCTTATATTTTTCGCAGAGCAAGTACTGTTATTTAACATTTAAAACAAATGAAGAATTAAGTAATGTACTTATATCCTTTTGTGCAGGTATTACGTAAAATGACCGCAGATAAGGAATCCGACGCGCCCAGCCCCAAGCAGCAGCAGTGGGCGCAGCCGCCTAAGATGCCGCAAGGACGGCCCATCGTCAAGGTATACATGTCGGCAGTCGATCGTAAGATCAGGCATATCGTGAAATTCCTAGGCATATCGTGAAACGTGAAAATCTTTAACTCGTTCCCTGAGTCGACGGAGGCCCGCTACGCGGGGCTCCTATTTCTGGGCAGTTTGCCCTTCGGGCATCTGAAGCAACCTAACTAACCTATCCTACCTATTTTTGGTTTAATGTAAAGCCTGGCAACAGTTTATTTAACCCTGAGATAGTGTCGCTGCAAACAGCTTACGTATGGCAATAATGTGCGTACGTCATGTATAGTCGGGGTAGTGGGCATTGGCTTCATGTTGATACTCGTATAATGTCAGAAACATTGCTTACAGAGAATTCGGTTCTTTGAATTCGTCAAAATTCTAATAATGTAATGATTCGAAATATTCAATATCTATATATTCTTCGTTTTCTGACTCCGACGAAGTCTGATTTTCATCAGATGTTGTGTCGCTTTCAGGGCCACCAACCTCGGTTATAGAACGTTCAGTCTCTAATTCGATTATAGGACCTTTATTCCTATAATAGTCTTCAACTTTTTTAACATGATCACAACAATTGCTCCAATTGTCTTGAGTTACTTCCTATACGATACGATAACCAGTTCAATACAACCGCACTATAAAACGTCAATACCGGTCATTTCAAAAACCAACTTTAAAACATTGTTTATTGGAATACTATGTAATCCTTCGTCTTTTTTAAGCTGTAAGTATTTGATTGCATTCACTACAATTTTTCTCGCATCTTTGGAATACTTTTTTGGCATTTTTGTAATAAAACCGTTTATATTTGAATATATTCGTAGATATTTTCTATTTGTTTACATCGGTGACGTCTATCGTTCGTTGTCAAAGAGTACTTGTTGCCAGTAAAAGAAATTAGTACCATTGAAAATCCGCAAAATGGCGAGGGTCAAATAAACTGTTGTCAGGCTTTAACTATGGTCAAAACATTACATAGGAACATTACGATCTGCCTGATCTTACGATCGGCCGCCGACATACATATTAACATTTCGCGATTTCGGGGTTGGTCCCACAGTAAATGTTGCTCAGTATAGTTCCAAAACTTCCCTGGCAACGGGAATGCAGTTTTTTTAGCCACCGTGTGTATTCTCTATCCATTGGGTGCCTTCGCGCAACTCCAGACATTATTGTTGCTAGATAAACGTTCCACGTGGGATTTTTACAATAAGTTTGTATTTTCTGAATGTTTTGTAATAAATAAATTCAATTGTGACAGGGCAACCAGAGCGGAGCAGCGCCACCTATGGGATACGCGCCGTCACCGGCAGACTACCAACACCATTATCAACAGCAGGTAGTTTCATTTTTGCATTTTACCGGGTGTGGCCTGTAATATGAGCAAAAAATTTAACTGTAGGCTGTACTCCTCATACTGACCAACATTTGTTCAGCGACTTTTAAAAATAACTTGTGGTTTGATTTTTAATACACTTTAAAGTTTATTCTAAGACGCAATGTATTGCGAATTTTGTTATGTTTAAGGCGTGACAAGCAACGTCAATCACAATGATATGGCGTGGCGATGGCGTCCATTCAAGATAATATTTATTTTGTATGAAAAATAGGGAGTCTAAATACTTCATAATTTTTAAAAGTTGTTGAACAAAAGAGTCACCGTTTGAGGAGTACAATCTATGTTTTAATTATTTGCTCGTGTTACAGGCCACACCCGGTATATTCTACCCCCTTAACCCCCTTTGTGTATGTTTAATATTTAATATATATGTCAAAATAACAGCTACAGACAAACGATTATCAACGTCATTTTAGATGTGACAGAGGTTTATGAAGAACTGCCTTAAGGCTCCATCACACAGGCGCGTATTGCGGGCGGCGCGTGAGCGGGGCGCGCCGCTTTTACATATAAAACGCTCACGTCGCGCTCACGCCCCGCCCAGAAAAGGCGCCTGTGTGACGGAACCTCTAGACCGTACAACAGCAGCCCACCATTAATAAGGCCGAGCGGGGCGAGTACCGTTACAAGTTGAGCATAAAATGACTATATGTTTCTATTATATGTACATAGTTTTTGCTTCGATAGAGACGAAAATATGGAGAAATTGCTCAATTTGTAAATTTGTCGTTCGCAGCAAATGTCGGGCAGCGTACGTCAGTTCCTGCATCCGCAACAGAGGCAGCAAGTACCCAATGCGGTGAGTTTCAATATAATATAATGCTTAAAACTCGCGATTTGAACACATATTAATTCACATTCATAGACGATTAAGGTAATAGAATAAATTCTCGATAGACCCGTCTATAAATGTGAGTTTCAATATTTCAATACCTAGTTTAATTATCTGTATGTCACGTGACCACAAACATGATAATGACGGACGCTGTTTTTCGGCGTGATATTGACAGAGTTATGCGTCTCTTAACATCGAGTAATAAATAAATAAATATTATAGGACATTTTTTACACAAATTGACTAAGCCCCACGGTAAGCTCAAGAAGGCTTGTGTTGTGGGTACTCAGACAACGATATATATAATATATAAATACTTAAATACATAGAAAACAACCATGACTCAGGAACAAATATCTGTATCGTCATACAAATAAATGCCCTCACCAGGATTCGAACCCGGGACCATCAGCTTGGCAGGGTCACTACCCACTAGGCCAGAGTCTGGCCTGGCTGGCGGCCAGACCGGTCATCAAATAATACAATGTCACGGCAAGTGTCGCGGCATATCGTTATCGCGTCCTTAACCGCGTCCACCATGTGTGACGTTTACAACCAAAATGTACCACATTGTCGGTGGTCGATAAGGTTGATTTCAAATTGAAGCTTTATGGAAATAGCGTCTTATTGACTGACACTAAGTAGGTACCCTTTTGGTTGCAGCACATATGCTCTGGGGGCCACGGTACTAATTAATGAGTTTTGTTATGATTGCAGCTAAACAATATGAACAACATGAACAATATGAACAACATGACCCGCGGCATCGCCGGGGGTACCACTCTGCACCAATTGCTAGTCCAGTCACATCAGAGGAGTCTCAACGGTAATTAAAATATAAACTGAAATAGACATTTTATACTAAAGAAAGATTCGAGGCCAGTGCCCTGTTTATATAAAAAGCTTGTAACTTGTAATACAAGTGGAAGTCCCTTTCTAACAAAAGCTGTCAAAAAGGGACTTCCACTTGTATTACAAGTTACAAGCTTTTGATAAACAGGGCACTAAGGCAGGCAGGGCAGGGCGGCTAAGGTCTAAGCTTTAGGTCGCTGTGGAGTCCCAATTAGTCCAGTTTAAGTCTTCAGGGGACATAATATGTCATGTCATGTTGGTGGAATGCCTGCTGGAACTATTTGCAACTTAATTCTTATTCAAATGCAATTGACATAATCGGTCTTTTTCCGGTTTCTTGCGACATAGGGGTATTTATTTCTAATCTTTGTATAGGGTACGTGACTGTATTTAAAATACAGTTAAACCTGGTTAATTGGGACCTGGATAAATGGAAAACCTCAATAATTGCAACCAAAAGTCCGGTCCCGGTCCCTTGAGACCAAAAGGCCTCTATAATTGAAATGTTGGAACCTCTATAATTGCAATTTAGATTTTAGAGCTTTTCGTAATTTCGCCTCTGTAATTGACCACATCGCAACTAAGACCTCTATAATTGACACTGCTAAAAAAATCCGTTATTTTTGCTCTTCTTTTTACCTCTATTATTGAAACGAGTCTTACTTATTACCTCTGTAATTGAAATAATGTAGTTGTAGACAGCAGAAACAATATTTTAATAACAATGATCATTTTATTTATATCTTCATCCAGAATTCAATTTATTTATTGGGTATCTATCACAGCCTGTAGTAGGTGAAATAGTTTTGATTAAATCAAAAACAAAGTATGCTTTTTACATTCCAATAAAGATTTCTTCTACAATTCAAGGGAATTTTTTAAACCCAAATGATTAATAAGAAAATAAAGTAGTAATTAATGTAGTGTAAAAGTGCAAGTATAGACAGAAGCTATATATAGACCAGAAACCCAGAACGTAAGCGTGTAAATCTACTTTCAATGGTTATTTGCACCTCCATAAAAGAAATTTGTCAGAACGCAACCTCTATTAATGAAAACCTCTATAATTGACACAACGATTTTTTGAACCTCGTTAATTGACACGACCTGCTTAAATGAAAAACTTGGTTAATTGACAAAAAATGGCCGGTCCCCTCAGATTGCAATTATCCAGGTTCCACTGTAAATTATTTTACACCATGTATGCAATAAAATAAGTCACCAGAAGATTATTAGAGAAACGTGGATTGCATTTGTCTTTGAACACAATTTCTATTTTAAAATCCGTATAAAACTATAAAGAGTAGGTAGGTAATTTTATTGTGACGTCATATGCTAGTGATTCATATAAATTTCATAGGGGGTTATTCATAAATTACGTCATTTCAAATTAGGGGGGGGGGGTCTGGACTTCGGATGACGGTAGCACGACGTAGGAGGGAACGGGGTCATTTGAAGCATGATTTTTGGATGATTTTAGGGGGGGGGGGGGTCCAAAATCGTCAAAAATCGATGACGTAATTTATGGACAGCCCCTATTGACATTATCAACATGTAGTGAAATCGTATAATTTGTAACAGAGCTGGGCGGCGTGGGCGTGGGCGTGGGCGTGGGCGTGGGCGGGTCGGGCGGCGGCGACAACCAGCTGGCGCGCTGGTTCTCGCCCGAGCTGCTGGCGCGCGCGCAGGCCGGCAAGCTGCCCTCCGTGCACGTGCCCAACGCGCTCGCGCTCGAGGACCTGGAGCGCCACCACCACTCGCCGGCGCCGCCTCTGCGCAACTGAACCCTCTACGAATACATTTTTTTTAAACGGCGTAGATTCTTCGGACGGTGTGAAATGTTGAGGCTAAAAATTAAGAGTGAGGGTCGGTTGCACCGAACTGTCATCGTTAATGAGTTCGCTAAATTTTATTGTATTGGAAGATAGTAAACCGCCGCGGCGCGCCCGGTGATGGTGATCAGTCTGTCGAGGGTGCGACTAGTACTAAGAGTCGGACCGGGCTAACGCTGCGCGGCCGGTGTGGAAAGTGCCACTATAGACTTCAAATTCCTATAGTCATTGAGTTATTAATTACTATAGAGAAGCCATACCAAACATTTGAAATTGTCGCAATCGCAACCTGTACCACGCGAACAAAACGTCGAAGCGCCGTAATATTCATATCGTTTACGCTTTTAAGAGATTCACACTCTGCTTCTGATGATGTCAAAAAATCAACTCATGGCGAAAATACTGTTTCTCTGTGCCGGTTCTATACGTTAGTAATAATAGCTCAATGATGATTAAGAGTTGAACCAAGCGAACTCTTCATGCTATTTGTAATGACAAGGTGTGGCAATGTCATCATTAGAATTGTATTATTCTCGAGAACGTTCTTCGTTTTCTGTGATAAATATTCTCGAGTGAAAACATTTCTCATACTAACCGGAGAACGTTCTTAACCTGTAGCCGCCCAGAGGCCTATAAAAAGGTCTCCTGCTCCATTCTAACTTGAATCTTTATTTTGACAAATCTAAATAGTAATTGCCTTGGTAAGTTTTGATGCCTAGGCGTAGAGATTAAGACCGGCACAACTTTAATCAATTAATGTCAAATTTCTATGCAAATGTGACGTTAATCTAATGAAACTTTTCACTTTCTGCAGTTCAAATCGATGCAAAGTTAACTTGGACGGACTCTATGACGTTTATAGTGTAATTTCCACACTTTGGAAATGTGCAAAGTTACCTTATAGTCTGAGCAACTATTCTGTATTTAGAGATAGTCAGAAAATACAAAAAATAGGCGTGACGGTTAAAGATATTTCCAGTTGGGACGTTGAAAACAGTAATATATCTATGTTTGTTGGTCACCATAGTTGCACAGACTATAATTAACAAAACAGTAGTGACATCTGGAGTATGAAATGTAATCCAATCTTGATACCACGTGCATGGATAGTGGTTATTGTACTCTGTATTATAAGGGTGGTATTCCATCTATCCAATATCTTTTTCCAATGAGTATTGTGTCTCACATTTTACTTTAATGAGAGAGTGGGACGCAATGACATTGGACAGGTGGAATACCACACTTAGACGAAACTCGTTTATAATCTGCTATTGGAACTGAGTTATTTATTGCCCGAAACTCATTAGATTGATGTATAAAGGCCACGAGAAACGTAATTTAAGGTACTATTTCAATCGATTCATCAAGTTTAATTTCACACTAAACCTATAAGTGGTATTACTTTGATTAATGGAAATATATCTCACAAAATAGTCTTAATACTGCACAGTTTAATTGCTCAAGCTTCTTTGGACTATTTGGACTGACACAATTGAAATAGTACCCTAAAAACGCTTAAAAATGTAAGTAAATTATTTGTGACTAACTTAAGTTTTGTGAACTGGTTCCTTTTATGTCATCCCCGGTCGCTGCCAGTCAGATCCGATTATTAACAGATTGTTCTAACACTTGGCCATCCTGATATCCGGGTTGTCCCTGCATGCACCTTTTTCTGTTGCCATTTTATTGTATCATATCTTAAAGCACGTACAGAGGATCACCTATAGCAAAATTTTATTGATTGTATATGAAAGTCTAAGATAAATTCTTGCTTAGAGTTTGACAGCTTGATGTAAATGGCTCGGGCCGGAGTATCGTACTGGATTATCAAACTTAAACTTTTGACAATCCAGTGACCTCAAAACATGGCACAATACAGTCAGCAGCAGAAGTTTCTAAGCGGGCGAGGTGTTCAAAATGATCTTGACGCGACTTTATTGTTAAAAGTGTAAGAGCGTGTCAAGGTAATTTTGAAGATCTCGGCCGCTTAGCAACTTATGCTGCTGACTGTACCATCGGCCACACTGTTAACTGTCCATCGGTGGAACTTATGCCTTTTGTAATAAGTTCCACCGATGTACAGTTAAGTGTTGCTCTTTGTACAAGCCCATATATTTCAGTTGTCAAACTTTGAGGACATATTTTTTTCTTCGACTTGACATATCTTCAATCAATAACTGCCTATGGCATGAAAAGCTGGTATTTTCATGCTGTGGATTGGATAACGAAATGGCTAACATGTCTTCGAAATAAAAATATTTTTCATCCATGAATGATACACCAAATCCCAGTTTATAATGTTGACAAATTTGACGAATCACGTGTAACAACCAGTATCACCAGTGTTTTTTAAAAACGGACACGTTAGATTATATACATACTTTACCGGAACTTAAATTGATAATTATAACATGTCAAATAATGTAACAAAGTGCATAAATTAATGACAATGACCAAAATCTCGTTGGCAATTTAACGGCGATATTTTGACATAATGGCAGCTAGCATCAAAATACTCGTGAAATGGACAACTGAAACCTGGGTGGATGCAAAAAGTCAAATAAATGTCCTGTCAATATAAATTTCAGGTTAGGAAGCTAATATCATCATTGCAATGAAAGGAAAGTAATGTTGAACTTTTGACTGTCTGTAACTATAATGGTCAAATATATGTGATTGATATTGATACCTGAAATGTTATAAAATTATTGACAGTATTGTAAAACATGTTTCCTGGTAGAAATTCCGACGTCTATTACATTAATAGAACTTTTGTCTACATGATAAACCGTTTATGAGAAAATATGGTAGAAAATAATTTTACTTTGAATACATATTTACATTTTCTTCCATTTTTGAAATATAAAGAAAAATATAATATTTATAAAGTTGATTCATGTAGACCGGAGTTTTTTAATTGATGGACTGAATGAATACGCGTTATTAAACAAAACAATAATACATACTTTGCCACTTAAAATAAAAATATACAGTTACCGTTATGGTTTAAAAAAGTATTTTTTAAGACATTCATTGAATTTCTACATAATCATGTTTTAAAACAGTGACGGTTGTTAGGGCAGACACTGTCAATAAATAATGTCGTTCCTGTATGTAGTTGGAACAAGATCGGATCACTAAAAGCGTAGCCACTACTTGTTGTCTGCCCTCTTTGCAACGCAACTGACTTCTAACTCATGTAATAGAATAAAGATTTTGTCTCTTTCTTTCGCACATTTCAAGGACGGAAAGAGACAAATGATTATCATGGAATATTAGCTGTAGTCCGAGGTAGCAGCTGAGGGGTTAACTTTTTGATGTATTTCTTTGTATAGTGAGTTTACTCGTAGATTCTGGTATCGTATAATGTATTATTTAGCCCCGTGTCAGCTCCCTTATTTTGACTATTATTACAGTTGGATGCGGTCAATAATACTGATGATATTTTAGCTTAAAAATAAGCTAGAAATGCCGTCATTTAGTTCACATGTAACCTAGCCTGTATATGACGATATGTTTCATCATTATTATTGAACTAGTAGCCCTGACTTATCTGTATTTAAAATGGGAGATATACTTAGACATGTAAAAACATAGCGCCATCCGATATTTGACTAAAAGAAAGTGAGTGGAACTAGATAATGTAAGCCGCCGACAAGCGAATTGATTGAAAAACTAAATAATCAAACAAAATATCTACGTAATACTTCTGTGACATGTTTGTATTGGTAATTATGTGATGTTGATGGCTAAGTGAATTATTTAGTTTTTTTATATGTGCTTGATTATTTGAACCGGCGGTGACACTTCACGGAGTATCGCGGGAAAGATTGGGTAGTTGACAAATGCGAATGATGAACTGTTTTGAGTGAACGGAACGAGTGAATGATAACGAATGAACGGGAATATAGTATGCAGAATAATATATATTGTATAATGTTTATGTATGTCTACGGTTGTGTTTGTTAGCATTTTTGTTACTACGTCATTTATGAGAGGAGAAGATTTTGGTTTACGATGAATGTCGTGTGTTCATTTCGTTAAGAACATTTTTGTAATGGATTTTGGAGCGTCCCCAAATGTAAAAGACTAGCATTTGAGTTTTGGGATTCCACGAACTACGGATAGTATATTTTTTTAAACGTTTTACGTATTCCACTGTACGACGTTTTAGCGATTTGTGGAGTTTTTTTGCAATATATCCCAATCAAGTATTTTAGTAAGATCTTGACAATCCTCCGGGAACCGTCAACGTTAAAGTTTATATTATACATCCAAAAATTCTTTTAATGTTTCGATTTTAAATTTATCGCTGTACAAACTTCTCCAAACTTCATACTCGAAATGATTTAGGGTTTAGGCTTAGGACGGTAGGGCGGATTGTCAAGATACATTATCATTGATTGGTCATTTAATTTTCGAACAAAACGAGACCTGAGCACGTCAATTAGATATCATTTCATGACCCTGGATTATACCGTCCCAGTGTCAAATAAAATTGGCTCAACAAAGCAATATTGCGTATACCATTTCGCCTTATGCCTTTGTGTACCGGTGTAAATATATCCCCATTTGAACGGCTTGCTCAGATGGGGAGCTCAGATTCGGAATAGTGTAGCAGGTTTCAGATATATTATGGACTGTGTGAAGCAATCATGGACTGGTTACGAAGACCGCGCAGACGCATTTGATGCGCCCAGCGATTTTGGTAGTAATGAATAGTGGCGAAATTTCAGTTTGTGTCGCGTCCCGTGATGCGGTCGCTTACGTATTACAACTTAAAAAAAATGTCTCCTGTAAGCTTTAAATTATTGATTAAAGAAAATTTGAAAGTTTGTGTTTGTTTTAATTCATTGCGCGAACACATATCCTCTTGGCGCCCATACGTCCAAGCAAAATGAAATTTTATTTTGTCAACACAAAGTTCAAATTAGAATGGAACAGGAGACCTTTTTATAGGTCTCTGGGCGGCTAGAGGATATCTTGCGCGGATTCATGGTAAAGAAGAGGATTTAGCTTGTGGTAGTTGATACGTACCATTGCCCACACTATTAACTGTCGGTTGACCTTATGCCTTTTGTAATAAGGTCCACTCCACCGATGTACAGTTAGAAGTGTTGCTATTTGTACAGTCAGCAGCAGATATACCTGAGCGGGCAAGGTGTCCAAGAAAACATATACACTTCAATCGTCACAAAAATAAGGACATCTAAGATGTCATTTTCACGTAGGCTTTCAGTTCGTCACAGATACCTTAACTTCTGAGTTTTTCTTTAACACATACATCCTTATTTAATCACAATGACAATAACGGTTAAAAAGTCAGTGGTAACTAAGCAATCAAATTCAAGCTGCTGTCATTAATACCTACACGCACTGCCAATCACGTACGTCAGCAGCCAGGGTGCCACCAGTTGCTAAGCAGTTGTTATTTCAATGGTAACTAAGCATCAACATTTTATCTGTTTAACTTTAAAATAAATACTGTAGCACTACGAATTGACACCTCCTTTCTTAAAGAAGTATTTTATCGTTAAGTGTCAAACTTATTCAATAAATAAGTAGGTTCTACTAGAATGATCGTTTTTTTTTAACTGTCATATGCGGCTGTTCTTCCAAACCGTTGATCATATTATATACCTATGTTAATATATTTATTTAGCCCACTTATTGTACTAAAATATACTATACAGGATGGCCCATTTAGATCGGCCAGTATGGGAAAATCTGATACTATAAGATATACACCGATCTCTTCTTAGGAATCATGTCATCGATTTTAGTAACACGAAAAACTGCATTCATACATTAAAAAAAATGTGTACTCAGCTCGGGAATCGAACCCCGAACGTTTTGAAAAATAAAACTAAGACTATTTCTATTTAGATATCGATTGTGTAGGTCTTAAGCAATAAATGTTACTATGAAACATGATGTCTGAAATTAATAAAATGCATTGTTTTCATATCCTTTAATTTAATTTAGTCAGTTTTCGAAGAGACCAGCAATTTTAGGGTTCCGTACCCAAAGGGTAAAACGGGACCCTATTACTAAGACACTGCTGTCCGTCCGTCTGTCCATCCATCCGTCCGTCCGTCCGTCTGTCACCAGGCTGTATCTCAGGAACCGTGATAGCTAGACAGTTGAAATTCTCACAAATTATGTATTTCTGTTGCCGCTATAATAAGTAACAAGAAATACTAAAAACAGAATAAAATAAAGATTTAAGTGGGGCTCCCATACAACAAACGTGATTTTTGAGTAGTAAATATCAAATGGCATTCCGCACAGGAGTAATCTAAGTAACGCCCACTGCGGGTTCAAACCTACAACGTCCTGATAGAAAGTCGTACATACCTACGCTACATGTGACATTATCTTCAAAAATTATATAAACTAATGCGAAATTAACATAAAACCAGAAGACACAAATTAATAATAGAAATGAAACCCAAAAAAAAAACAAAAAGCTGTATAATCTCTAGGTGCGTACGACTGAGATTTGAACCCGCGGTCTCTGTTTTGAAAAGCAAACGCCTGTTACTGAGACCACGACGTGCCTTGACAATTGGCTCTAAATTCGGCTTCAGTTAGCTTTTGCTATGTGTCATTCGTCTTGACGATTCTGTTAAAAGAAATAGTTTGCAGTAAGTTGACCGAGAGGCTCCTGTCAAATGCTTGAAGGACAAAACGTGAGATAGATGTATGTGATGACAAGACTGTACTGCTTTCGATGATTGTCAAAACGCAAACCTGAAATTAGCATGGCTATCTTTTAATCAATATTCGACCATACTTGTATGCTTTAAAGTCTATTTTTCCATATTGTTCAGATATATTTGACACGTTGACCGCTTAGATACCATTGGTTTTTTGACAGCTAAGGTATCAATGACTTGTTGTAAGTGTAGAAATTAATGAATAGCGACTGTTAACATATTTGTGACACGTTGAGCACTCACAAGTAAATACTACCATGACAGTCAACAACTTTTTGACAGTTTAAACGTTTACCTCTCTTTGAGCACCCAGAGTGTATAGCGACTTCTGCTGCTGACTGTACCTCACAAAATTACTGATATTCCATTTTCCTACTTCACTACATAACATAACTATGGAATTCAAGGATAACAGTATCATTCATACAAACAGGCCTGTCCCATTTGACAAAATTTCGAATTCCTTAGGTTTCTCCGTGGGCATTTTGTCCTGTGAATGTGAAAAAAAAAACAATTGATTTTTACCCACATAGATTTGGAGAAGTTGCTAATGGTGGTGTTCCATCTGTCCAATATGCATTGCGTCTCAAACTGCAGTCAGGTCAAGAAAATGTCATGGCAACATCGATTAAAAGTGACACAAGCGAATGTCGAGACGAGCTGTTTCAGGGTTTTACAAGTTACCGTAACATAAACTAGATGGCGCCAGTAGTATTGAAATAAAGTTTGTGTGTTTTGCAGGAGTGGCTCACTGATCACTCCGCGATTTCGTCGCTTTGCAGCAGTTAGCTACAAGTACATCCGTGGTATTGCGAACGTTTGACCCTTGGATTGAGTGTAGATGTCGTGTCGAAACAGCTTTTCCGACAATAGCAAAGTTCTTACGCGCCCCGATACTTCGTCTAATTTTCACGTGACGTTTATTGTTAAAAAAAGTGGATATTTAAAAAAACATTGTCAAAATCACTTTTCCGTTCTCCGGCCGGAAAGCATCAACTTTCGGCCCGCTGACCGAGGGCGGGGACAAATGGGAATACACCGTTTTATCACAGAGTTGATATCAAAAGCTTGTAAAAAGATGCCTTTATTATAGTTTAGATTATGTGGATTACAAACAATGATGTATTTGTTAATTCTCATATCCGCGTCAGTCGATACATGCATCGGTCTGTGTGTCTGTATGCATTTGTACACTTTGAAAGCAGAGAAGGAAGCTGGAAGATTATTCGTGCGCTGAGAAACTTTCTAAAGACACTAGGTGCGAGTGCAGGCCCGGATTTAGTGACCTAGGGCCCCTATATAGGCACTTGGAATTTAGACGGGCCCCCTTCTCCATCTCAAAACCATTGTTAGGGGTCATCCATTAATTATACGTCACACGAATTACTAGGTTTTTTGACCCCTCCCCCCTCCTTGTCACACTTGGTCACATTTGGTAAACCCCTCGATCCCCCCCAAGTAACAATTTGTGGTACTATAGCAGTCGATAGAACGTTTCCTAAATACCACTTAAGGTCCTATAAAAGACCTATGAAGGTTGTATAAAGCCAAAATGGCGCATCTTATGTGCCATTCAGTGATATAGTAGACCTGTAGCAGTGTCAGTCGTGACGTTTTAGGTCTATAAAAGTGATATAATGCATGACTCTTGTTCTAATTTGTTGTCAGAAACGCCATTATAGTGTTAATTTATACTATAGTAGTAGTAGCATTTGAGATTCCATTATAGTGCTTGTTTTATACTATAGTAGTATTTGAAATTCTATTATAGTGCTTTTTTATACTATTGTAGAATTTATAGTTCCTTTACTACGCAATTTGCTATCAAGTTTTCCATCAACTGTTGTGAGTGGTTTTGTTGTGTTTACTTCACAAAAACGGTAAGTACTAAGTAAAATGGTGACAAGTAAAGACTTTATATTAATATGCGTCATTTAGATGTCGAATAATTCGGTCCTTAGCGCAAAAACTATATGGGACGGAAGTTTTACCGTTAGAATAGTATTAGGTTAATGAGGAATTTTAAATGCCCCCTCGATTTATTTATGATTTTAATAAAATAATTTAATAAAATATTATGATATTCACCATAGTTACTACTATACAGCCAAGAAGTAAATCCGACGCTTTTATAGGCTAACTATAGAACTTACAACGAAATATTCACCGCCATCATGATTAAAATTAGGGTTCCAAAAGAATTTTGCTGTGACCCAGTTACACCAACAAACTCTTTAGAAAGACGTAGGATTTTTTTTAAATTAAGATGTAGTTATTACTGTTGTTTTCTTTTTCAGTGTTATTGGTAAAAAAAATGTGCTAATAATGGATGGCGATAAATATCAAAACCGTCACGATTATATGCTTGTATTAAATCATTGATGATAAATCTGAACTACAATCACTAATATCACTGGGGTCTTTTTTTATCAATTCATTAATATAAAAATATTTTGTACGGAACCACATTATGTGGCTTAGGCCCGAACTTATATAAGCAAGATATAAGTAGCCATTACAGATCAAATTTATCATTTACAAGTAGTCGGTTTCTACCTTTATGTATCTAAGTAACTCGGTTTATAAAAGACATAAAAACTCAGCTATAACGCTGTTGTCTTTTAAAAGAAAAAGAAAAACTACTATACAACAGTTTTGTGATATAAAAGAGTCATTGTGACGTTTACAGCGATGAGATATAATAGGGATTTAAAAACTACGAAAGCGCTTTTTAATGCTATAAAAATATGTCCCAAAAACGCTACTACAGAGCAAAACAGTTGTATAATAGTGTTCATATGACTACTAAAGTATTATGTACTATAGCAGTGATCTCTAAAGCCACTATATCCTGAAATTGTTGTATAGATGGGTTTTTGTCACTGTTAAAACACAAAACTATAGCGGCTAGCAGGGAATCTTAATAGCGCAAACTACTAAAGTATTATGTACTATAGCAGTGATCTCTAAAGCCACTATATCCTAAAATCGTTGTATAGTTGGGTTTTTGTCACTGTTAAAACACAAAACTATAGCGGCTTGCAGGGAACCTTAATAGCGCAAACTACTAAAGTATTATGTACTATAGCAGTGATCTCTAAAGTCACTATATCCTAAAATTGTTGTACAGTTGGATTTTCGTCACTGTTAAAACACAAAACTATAGCGGCTTCCAGGGAACCTTAATAGCGCAAACTACTAAAGTATTATGTACTATAGCAGTGATCTTTAAAGCTACTATATCCTAAAATCGTTGTATAGTTGGGTTTTTGTCACTGTTAAAACACAAAACTATAGCGGCTTCCAGGGAACCTTAATAGCGCAAACTACTAAAGTATTATGTACTATAGCAGTGATCTTTAAAGCTACTATATCCTAAAATCGTTGTATAGTTGGGTTTTTGTCACTGTTAAAACACAAAACTATAGCGGCTTCCAGGGAACCTTAATAGCGCAAACTACTAAAGTATTATGTACTATAGCAGTGATCTTTAAAGCTACTATATCCTAAAATCGTTGTATAGTTGGGTTTTTGTCACTGTTAAAACACAAAACTATAGCGGCTTGCAGGGAACCTTAATAGCGCAAACTACAAAGTATTATGTACTAATAGCAGTGATCTCTAAAGCCACTATATCCTAAAATCGTAGTATAGTTGGGTTTTTGTCACTGTTAAAACACAGAACTATAGCGGCTAGCAGGGAACTTTCATAGAGCAAACTACTAAAGTATTATGTACTATAGCAGTGATCTCTAAAGCCACTATATCCTAAAATCGTTGTATAGTTGGGTTTTTGTCACTGTTAAAACACAAAACTATAGTGGCTTGCAGAGGACCCTTAATAGTGCAAATTTGTTGCATAAAAGTGATTCCAAAGACTATTATACAGTAATATTGCTCTATAGTGGTTATATTTGAACCTGTCATAGTACACGCCTATAACGGCTCTATAAAATGATGATGTAAACCTTTACATCAATTGTTTATAGAATATATTAGCTGTATAAGCCTATAGAGCAAAAAGGTGTTGCCAAACGCTTTTATACAACAGGTGGTCACCTCTGGAACCTTAATACGACGTCTATACAAGCTTTTAGCGATAAAAACTAAAATTATAGGACTAAAATGTTACTTGGGCCCCTAGTGTGACGTCACATTTTTTCTACGAAATCGCCAAATCGAATTAAGTAAGTACCTAACTACCTAAGTATTATTAATATTTTATCAAAATATTTTTGACGATATAAATATTAGTAATTTTATAACCCAAAACTGCTTAGGAAAGAAAATTAAACGAATAAAAACGATTATCGTTTTAAAACTTGTTATTTAAATGTACAGCGAATAAAATAATTTAAATAAATTTTCGGTTACTGATCAAGTTAAAGTGACGTCACAAAGTTTGTGTCTCCCCTCTCCCCCATGTCACAATATGTCACATTTTCTTGACCCCCTCGCTCCCCCTAAACGTGTGATGTAATTAATGGATGACCCCTTAGGTTGCCTAGGCCCCTAATAGGCCCGTGCCTTGTGGGCCTAGGCGGAAATCCGGCCCTGAGGGAGTGTTTATAGTAATTGTCGAAATTGCGAGACTGATGTGCTCCGTGAGTCCAGGACCAAACTTCTTAACTCCGGAACTGTCTTCCGATTGGATCAGATTGTACTTGGAACTCTACTTTGACTTGTTCCACTTTTTCCATTAATAAACCAGATCTTTTTCCTCTGAATAACTCTTCTCGCTGCAGAGGATGAAAAGTGTAAAAAATTCTCTAAGCACGAGTCGCAAAGTCGAGTTTTTCGTTACTTTCAACATTATAATTTCTAAGATTCTTTGTGACAATACATGCAATGGTCGCAAAGAATCTTTGTGAAATCTTCAAATAATCACAATTATGTTAATTCACACAGATCTTGATCATATCCTGGGGGCCGATTTTTGAATTTCGATCACTCGATTTCGTCACTCGAAAATCAGTGGAAAACGGCGAAATGCTAATTTTTGAAATACGAGAGATCGAAATTTGGAATCTAGTGGTATTGACCACTCGATTTCAATTCTATTAGTAGAATTTAAACGCCTAGTAGTGGAGATATCATTTAACGAAATACACGAAATCGAGTGGTCGAATTTCAAAAATCGGCCCCCTGCCCTTCTCTGGCCTTCCACGATCGTCGATCAAACAAGCTATCGTGCGAGACTCACGATCACCTCTTCCCAAGGTAACCATTATTATGGCTCCTCTACACGATGGGCCAGCGCCGGCCACTCAAAGGGACCTAGCCATGCGGTAGAATGAGTTAGCAATATCACTTGCTCCCTCTAACGCATAAATGCGTCCCTTGGAGTGGCCGGCGCCGGCCCATCGTGTAGAGGAACCATTAAAGAGTTCGACAAACGTAGACAGCTAGCTAGTTGGTAGTGGGTAAATACTGTTTTATTAAACCAGCCAAAGTTAGGCTTAATGCAGGCGACGTTAAAAGTAGTATCTTGAAATATAATATAATGAGTGATATAAAATGTATTATTGAAGGAAGATTCAATAACCAACTTACCTGCTTCAAAAGTGCTTTGGTACGTACGTAATAGATTTAGGACCATATTACCTAAATTTAGGTAAATTCAACACCACAAACCATTTGTGTTGGGCATTATTAAGGACACTATGCAAAACTAAAGGCTCCGTCACACAGGCGCGTTTTGCGGGCGGCGTGAGCGGGGCGCGCCGCTTTAACATATAAAACGCTCACGCCCTGCTCGGAAAACGCGCCTGTGTGACGGAACCTTAAGAATATACCTACGTACCTACATGAGTTACGTCTAGGTATTATGTCATGAATTCGTTTGCCTACGAGCCTACGAGATAATAGAAAAAGTTTCTTCCTTTAAGTATATATGTAGGTACCAATCTTAAACATGACATATCATTGCTGATGATACCCAAAATAGCTGAAAAACAATACCTAGGTTGGTATTATATCCTCTAGCCGCCCATACGTCAAACCTTGCCATGCAAAATGAAATTTTATTTTGTCAACACAAAGTTCAAATTAGAATGGAACAGGAGACCTTGTTAAATGGGTTGGAGAACATTGGGAAGGACGTCAGGATCGCTATATGTAATATCATTAGTGTGTGAAATAAAGTGAACTTTGTGATGTGTGGAACAGAATAAAACCTTGACTGCAATTGCTATAATTAGCCCACTCTTTGGCATCGAGATATAAAATCAAACCCTTCAAACGAAAACTACTTATACCTAACGACTCTATACGTACGAACGACCTGATTAGAACTCCGATAAGCTCTAATGTAAATAATTACTAGGTACCTATCTCTGAACGGGGCAATACCAGCGACTACTGCTCAAGGCAACCGCTAGCGGACTGACTAAAAATTCGCTTTCGCCTCCCACAGCGCATACCACACATGCGCAGTTACGCGAAGCGATCAATACGTAAGTATTCCATGTAACGTACGGTTAGAGTTACCTATAATATAGGTCCTATTCCTATATCATTGAAGTTTGTCAGGCCTTTTATCAATGCCACAAGTACTTATACTGTGCTGTGGATTTTGTTATGTCGCCCGCATACCTAGATAGGCGATAGTTGATAGATAGAAGTGATAGAACTATGTATTTCTTTTAAGTGAACTAGGCTTAGGCTAGCAAATCGTGCCTTGAGTTTTCTTCTTAATAGGTAGATCACAATAACCAAATTCAAATAGTTAGGTACCTAGGTCTAGGTAATATCTGGGTCAAACAAAGGGTCACCAATACGTGACTGTAGTGAAAATAATGTCCCGCAAAAGTGCAGTGGAGGCGACTTTATTTACCTATTCTATCGATGTGGTACTTATAACTATGTATTGTAATTACTTAGGTATGTTATCTATTATAACCTATAACTGTTATTAATTAACGAGGAATGACGAGGGTGCCGTAAGTAGGTACTTAATTAGACCACTACACAGAAGGCAAGTTCCAGAATTCAATATTTTCCCTGATTTATTATTATTAATAAATTAATAGGTGCCTACATAAAGAAGTATTTCCTAATGATTTCGTGCCTTCAAACCTCGGCTAGTTATCTTTTTGTTTTATCTAATAGGTACATACTAGGAATAAGGTAGGTAAGGAACCTCTCTTATTAGTCACTAGCGACTAGCGCCCCGCCCTGGCTTCGCACGGGTTAAGTAACATTTAATAAATTATAAGTACACCTAAACCTTCCTCAAGAATCACGGCGCGATTCGGGAAATGAATTTGAGATTCACTAGATATGAAATAGTAAATATATGTGACGTTCCACGGCAAAAAGTACCTTATAGCAGGTGTTCATAAACCTTCCTCAAGAATCACGGCGCGATTCGGGAAATGAATTAGAGATTCACTAGATATGAAATAGTAAAGATATGTGACGTTCCACGGAAAAAGGTACCTTATGGCGGTTGGCGCTTAGGTACGCTATTATTAACGCCGCTCCAATATTATTGCGGCCGCCAAAGGTACCTTTTCCGTGGAACGTCACATATCTTTACTATTTCATATCTAGTGAATCTCTAATTCATTTCCCGAATCGCGTCTCTCTATTGATAGGTGAAAAATTGAAAATCGCACGAAAATCCGTTCAGTAAGTAGTTTTTGAGATTATCGACCAAGATATAGGTGTTGCACACAGAATATATTAATATTATATAGTAATACCTACTCTAACAGCTTCATATCAAAGTCCGAGGAGAGAAAAATGTACTTAACACGCGAGGGTCAAAGAACCAAGTTTACGACTGATAGTCGTTCTTAGTGTTCTTATCACAGAACTCTAGGTACCAACAACTTACAAGTGTTAGGTATTTATAAACTATATTTTTATAGCGTTGCGTTTATTTAACAATCAAAATCAGTGGTGCTGATATTTTTACGGAGGCGCTTGAAAAATGCTTACTTACTTATCGATTAATAAACTATAGTTCGTTTTTTTTAGCATTAGAAAGAACTCCACAGAAGCAAGCGTGCAGTTTTTATCAGGCTCTTTAATTGTTAATAATTATTGAATTATCTAATGTAACATGGTCAATATATATAATTTACTTCAAATTATTACCGCTAAAAGTGCCGGATTTGGAACCACAAGCTTACTTCTGCGAAGTTCTTTCTAATGCTAAAAAAAACGAACTATAACTGCCAGAACACGGACCAAGTACTTCCCACTTCCCTTTTACTCATTTGGTTGGTATTCCAGAAATTGGACAGGCGGCATACCAACCTAACAAGAAAAATAGGTAGGAAACCATGAGAAAACTCAGCGGTTAATAACGAATCCTGACATTCTATTCTACAACTCATTTTCTATTGCGTAGTGCCTCGTAGGTACCATTCAAAGGTTATCGGTAGGTACACGTGATGGTATGATGTAACTTGTAACATTTGGTAGGTGTACCATTGGTACCAATATAAATCACAATTCAAATGAACACCTGCTATAGGATTATACGACCTTCGAGTTTCAATGAACTGATCTTCATGATTTTCGCGTGTCTTCTTGTGATGAATATTTTCATTTCCTTGTTTACCTAGACGCTAAGAAATTGCTAAGAAAACACGTAGCGTGTATGTAGGTACGTTTGTTATGCAGTAAAAGTAAAACGGGGTCGCGAATAGCTACGTAATCATGAATTAAAATCAATTTAAGCACGTCCCGAAACACTATCTTCTGCGTTCGCAATTCACTTGACACACGTATGACGTTTGCTCTGTCAATTTGTATTTTGTCGACCAACCTGAACTTAGTACCGTGCTGGCAGGAATACTGAAACAAAAGACGTCAACGGAAAAAGTGAACGCTTCGAGAACATTCGCGTCAACTGTTCGCAAAGAAATATTATTAGCTGATCGGCCGGCAGCGCACGTGCTCCCCTGCCGCGTGCCGCCCCGCGAATAATAAGAATCCGTAGTGTGGCGCTGCCGACGAAGCCCGAGCGGTGGGGCGTGGGTTGCCGACCGCGGCCGCGCGTCAATCCAGTCGCCATCCTGGCCGCGAGAGAACAGCAAAAAGGAATCGACCAGCTGCACGCAAAATGTGCAGCCATCATTATACCTAACCGACGCGCGGAGTGATTAGGATTAGTTTCTTTTATATTGTTATTTTTTTAAACAGGTTAGTGCAAGTTTGAATACTCGTTATAAATGTTTTAATCAATGAATATTAAGCAAGAAACGATCAAACGGAAACATGAATCGTACAATGGCGTCGCATATATAGATGCCTACGCAGTGCAGGTTTAGACTGGATCGAGTAGTTAGCACATCAAACACAAATAGTTAATAGGTAACGGATATATTGTGCATACCTACATATCTATTAGTGAAATTCCTACTATAAATTACCCAGTTTTGATTTAATAATTCCGATTTACTTTGAAAGCGTTAGCGCCAAAGAGTATGAATTCGTAGACAGCACAAAGAGAACGCATTACGTAATGGCATAGGCGTGCGCATTTAATCAATAATTTTTATGTCGCCATTATCTAAATTTATAGACCACATAGGTATCGTCATGGCATTTATGCGTTTTATTATATTCCGGCAGTTACTCGAGTGGACTAATATACCAGAAGTTACTACTTAAATGTATTAAAATGTTTTGGAATATAAGGTACGTTTAATCGTAAAATATTTTTACCAATTCAATGCTGATGTACGGATTTTTTTTATTTGCCGCATTTTTTTACTTCTTTATTTCATGTTTGATGACCTATGCATATTATCAATAGGTACAAAATAATTATTAAATGTAGTATAAAATATAGGCAGGTATAATTACTGAATAACTTATCTTGATTAATGCCAATTTTCAAACAATTGTGTAATAATAAAATCCTACAGACGAGTTGACAGTCTCCGTACCGTGTCACATCATGTTGCCTTTTCTACTAGGTGAGCGCATCCGGTTTCATTCGAATACTTTTACACAAAATTATTTACATTGTAATAATTAGGAATAACGAAAATATTAAAATAAATTCAAATCTCTTTTTTCACACCCATTTCGTTGTAAACTTTAAACAACCAGCCAGGTAGCAGTGTTCTTTGTTTGAAATCGAGTTTAGAAGAGGAGCCGCTTGCGACGCCATTTTGAATTCACTCTACGATACGAAGCCGGAGGCGACGGAACTCGATCGACACTTGAGCGCTGGCGTCCATTTTGTATTAAACTGAAGGCAGAACAATGATTGTTATATTAAAATGTTGTATTTAACGCATAAACCAAGATTAAACAGTTAAAAAAGTGTATTTGTGTTGTGAAAAAGAGATCGAGTGTAAGAAGGTATGAGAGTTTATTAATTTATGTTCGGTCTGATTTTATAATGGCGCCACGGCGTCGATATTTTTTGTCGAGCAAGACATTCATTATATTATTGCAAATATTATAGACTAGTTTAGCACTTGTGGTAAATGCGTTATTTAGTAATTTGATGTCTTACTAAACATAATATCACGCGGAAGTGTTTTAGCTGTTGTGGCTGTAGATATTTGTCGGAGTGTATCTATTTGTCTATTGGTGGCGTGATATTTCGAGAAACTTCTTTCTTTGCTCGGTCGTAAGTTCGTAAGTAATGTTGAGTGCTTTGAACGTGGGTAGGTATTTAAGTTTTGATTAAGTATATTACATAACATAACAAAAAGCTAAGATTCTGCTAATGATTTTATCTTACCGTCTACTTCTAGGTACCTATTAGGTAGGGGCACGACAAAAGCAGAGATTCGGAACGTATATACTTACGAAATATCATTTGATATTACCAGGCCCCTGTTTCACCAACGTGACAGGTGCGACGAATTGTAAAATCACTGTTGCTGACGTCACAGGCATCCATGAACTACGGTTACCGCTTACCATCGGGCGGGCCGTATTCCTGTTTGCCACCATCATTGTATTATTAAAAAAAACTTTAGGATATCGGAAAAAAACAGATATTTCTCTTGCTAAGTTTATGACAATTGTCACAAGACACTACAATTGTCACGAAATTCCGACATGTAACTCATTACCTGTCAAGAATTATCTACAATTCTTCTAAATCTTTGACAATTGTCTGAAACTTCGCAGGAGAAATATCTGTTATTTTCCGATATAATAAAGTTTTTTTTAAATAATACAATGATGGTGGCAAACAGGAATACGGCCCGCCCGATGGTAAGTGGTAATCGTAGCCCATGGATGCCTGTGACGTCAGCAATAGTGATTTTACAATTCGTCGCACCTGTCACCGATGTGAAATTGGGGCCAGTTGTTTTTCGGTGATGGAATACATCGTGAGGAAATCGGACTAATCCTAATGAGGCCTAGTTTTTCCTCTGTGTTGGAAGGTTAGGTGGCAGTCGCTTTCGTAAAAACAAGTGCCTACGTCAGTTCTTGGGATTAGTGGTCAAGCGGACCCCAGGCTCCCGTGAGCCGTGGCAAGAATGCCGGGATAACGCGAGGAAGATGTTAGATGTGCAGCAATGGGTGTCGTCAGCATTTTAGATACCTACATAGTCAGTTGATTACCTACGTACAGTTTATTATTGTACTTCGTGCCTTAAATAAATTACCTACCTATGCCTAGATGAAACATACAAAAGCACCTAGGTATCTACAGCGAGCTGCAAAAGAGTGCAGTTTTGCACGTTTTAATTTCCTTGGCCATCATTTGAAGCAAGTCGAGGTAGGTATCGGCCGGTGGTGATGAACGCGTAGAGAGATTTTCTTCGCGGGCGTCTTTTATCTTAGTAAAAGAACTTGCTATGTGTATGAACAGTGATTGACGAATAATATATGAATTTATTTTATTCATACTAGATCGACAACTATTGGTATAGGTACGTTTACTGCCGATACAATAGTCGATTCTTCGTTATTCGCTTTGACGTCGCTGATCGGACATTGGACGGCCGATAGGTAACTTTCCACTTTTAAAAATTGGTGCATTCTCATTTATACCTTTAGTATGCAGGTTTTTCTATTCATTGACCTCGGCTTGGTCTCCTGGCCTTAGTTGCCTATGTTTTGGTCGCCGAGAGACCGGCCGGCTACTAGTCGACAGTGCTTTACTTACGGCTCTAAGACTCGGAACTGGTTCAATATGTAACAGTATAGTGACAGATCCCAGCTGTCAAATACTATGAGATGTCGTCGTCTTCCCATTTAAAATTCACGTTTTACCCCAGCTATGCGTTGTCATAGCTTGTATTTCTGTTTCACACCACGCACTTCGCACAGGCAATGCATATTCTCATGCGCCGTCACTGGCTTCACATTTTTATTTTAAGGTCTTGGGTTTATATTAGTTACCTACTTCCAACTAAAAATACCACATGCTTATTATGGTAAAATTGGGCCTTGGATCGTACGTACTTTTTGTTCAAGTCTTTAGGCAAAGGCGATAAGAAATCGGTCTGGCATTTATCATCAGGTGTAGCATGGTGTTTTCTGCCTACTATGGAAAGTAAAATTGCTCTTGCATACGGACGGCACATGTAACATGCGCATGTTGGGGTATTTGTGCAGGTTATAGGCGTCGGTACACCTAAACAACGTGCTACTTTATAAAGAAGCATGCAGGTTGTGCATGCGCCAGCGTGCGCGAGGTCGTGCGCAAGTAACTAGCGTGATTTGCATAACTGGAGCAAGTAAAGTTGCGGGATGATAAAAATACTGAAGCCGTGTATGAGCAAGAACAAGCGAGTAACTAGTGCATCTAGATTGAAAATATTCGCGCATGTAGCTTGCGCACCAACATGCGCTGTATGCAAGATCCATTACTTTGGGGAATTGAATACTGATCACATGGGCAGTGAGTGCGTGAGTGAGATCTTTCGCATTTTAAAATGTTTCTCATACCGATTGGCCATCCCACGTGAGGACTTTGTGCTGTTGTCTTTTCGTCTAATATAATGAAACGTTACGGAAGGCAGCGAGACGTGATATCATATCGTCATCTGTTGATGATCTGTATATCTGTCCTTATTATATGTCATGGTTACCGATTTTATATCCGTGGTTTATCCGTCGCACTTATTTATCAATATTAACCTTTTAACCGCCAGGAATTTTTGAGCGAGCGTGCTCGTGTCGCCACCGGCAGTAATTGTACCACGCAAAGTAAGGTTGGCATAGTTACGGGAGTTATAAATGTGCTATAAAAACCAAATCAGATCTTTGTCTTATTTATGAGACTGTGGCGAAATGAGCTGGATATGTAATGTCTTATATATCAGACTCTGGCGGTTAAAGGGTTAATAAAATGATTAATTGACGAATTAGCATGTTAAAACTTATAAAAAAGCCTCGTGTTATTTGAACGTCAAGCCGAATGCGTCGGTAGCGTCAGTCTGTTATTATCACTCCCAGATGCATCGAACTGCAAAAGTGCATACTGACATTACGGACTTTATGAATGGAATACATTCATAAAGTAGGTATGCACTTTTGCCACATCTATTTGTTTTTTGAAGCTTCTTCACCGTTAGCATATGTGTAATCAGCAATGGTTTCAATTTATTCAAGTCTCGGGTTAACCACTACACAGTTAACGTCATTGTGTTGTGTAGTCGCTTGTGTCCAGTGTTTTTGCTACTTTCATATGGTCAATCAATGGAGGTCGGTTTATCGGTTGGTTTTTCATTAATTATTCAAGTATGTACCTACATAATTTTTGATGCAGGTTGTTTTAAATGGTCAGCTTCGGCGACGTCTGAGGTTAATAACTGTTTAAGTTTAGGCAGGCGTGGCTCACTCCGCGATTTTATCGCGTCGCTACAAGTTGATGCGGCCCACACCAATTTTGGTGTCTAGTAGTAGTAATTGCCGCGCATCGCTACGGAACGGACGCCTGCTCGCGCTTGCGCCACCTTGCAGTCACATCTTTCGTCATAGACGCGTTTTGTTAGAGAGTGAACCTTCTGTACCTAGTACAATTATTTATTCTGTGGTTTTATGTTCTAAGTCACGTTTGTTATTATTTGGATATACAAGTTTGTGTGAGTTACATGCGCCATACGCCAAATCATAGCCATCAGTAGGACCAAGCTAACTCTGCTTAGATTCATAATGACAATGTGTGGAAATGTCAACAAAAAAGTCAAATTTCTATTAGAAATATGCCTTTTATAATGAGACATTTACACACTTTTCTGTCAAAGTTGGCGCAGAGTTAGCAAGGTCTAACTATACCTACCTTTAAATAACATGTAAGGTAAAATAGTAACTGAGTAGTAAATTGCCATGCGACAATTTATTTCAAATATTGGTGTTTGTTACAAGGTAGGTATACATATAGGTACTATATGGATAATCAAACTATTCAGGAAAATACCACCCGCAAATCAAAATGTAATTAAAGCGAAAACTAAAATTTTGTTTATAGTTAGGGAGGCGAATAGGGGAATTTTCGGCAATACTCGAGCGTGGCAGTTTAAGATATGAGAGATACCTTAGACCTAATAGAACAACCTTGTAAAGTATTTAGCTCTATATGTAGTGACGCGCGCCTAGGATAGACGATCAGATTAGTAAAAAAAAATGGATAGTCTGAAATACTCGAGCGCGTCAGATTAAGATATTGGGGGTTGATTTTAGTGTTTAAAGACTAAATTTAACTAATCTGACGATAAGTCCTTGACGCCGCCGAGTTATAGGGTCGCGAACTTGTAAAAAAAAAACGTTAATCCGGCATTCTCGAGCGCGATTTTTTTATTTTTTATTTTGAAGAATATAATCTAAAACTTACTAAAAATACAAAATCTGCCGGTTTCCGCATGACCGGAAGTGTGGAGGAGCCATTTCGTCTTCCTAAGAACGCGTTGCGGCATATAAGTCGCGAACGATACATTTTACAAAAAAAAAGTTTAAATAAACAAAAAAGGTAATTTTATTTTACACAAAAAAGGTCTCTTTACATAAGAAAGGAAAAAAAAGAAACCAAACCAAACCAAAAAACCTTTTTCGGTCAGATTAAGAGAACCCACCAACATTTTTGTCAGATTAAACAAATATGCTTTCAGGATACCGAGATAAACCTCCCTTATGAAAATCTGACGCGCTCGAGTATTTCAAAAAAACTTTTTTTTTGCATTTTCAAAAATTCATCGTAACTTATCGTCACGCCGAAATCGTCAGTTTTTTTAAAGGAAGCTTCCTTGGGGCCTACTTAACACCCCTTCCGAAAATCTAACGCGCTCGAGTAAATTTTTTTTTTTTGCATTTTTGACTACTTTATATGCCTACCCCCACCACGCAAACCGGCAGATTAGTATACCGTTGTTATCAGAGGCACTCGGGGCATACGTAGTATGAATATCTGACGCGCTCGAGAATGCCCAAGTAACTGTTTTTTTTTACATTTTTGAAAAACCGTACACGCCAAACCCACCGCTAAAATGGTTTTTGCCATACGAGCTTTTCTTTTCGAAATTATTTTATCTTTCGATTTTGATAGGTCTCGACGGCGCCGTTGAATTACGCCATTTAGCTACCTCGCCTCCCTAACTAATTAAAACGGCAGATAGGTTGACTCATTTGCTATCTTCTCATGCACAGAAAAACAAAATTGGCTATGGTTTTTTTTGCTACTACGCTAGTAAAAATTTTAAATTTACGAAAAACTGGCATAGAAGTGAAAAAAAAATGTGCGCTAAATTAAAAATTTCTAGGCCTGAGAAGATAGCGAATGACTCAACCTATCTGCCGTTTTAATTTGGCAAACGATGTACCAAACAGCCTGTATATTTTTCTTAGGCAAAGAGCAAAAATACTAAATCATCATTCTCTTGCCCGTGTCCCAATCTAGGGGTCGGCGCAGCATGTCTTTCTCCTCCATACCTCTCTGTCGCCCGTCATCTCAAAAATACTAAAAATAGGTATTAAATATATTCTACCGATAAACTCCAATGCTACGACGTACTTCGTTAGATTTACTTTTATAACCGTTGAAAGACTTACGTGTTATTAATATCAAGCCGTCCAGATCGTTAACAAACTATATAATCTAGATAGGTTAATTACTAGTGATGTACCGACTATTGATTTGGCCGACTAGCCGACTAGCCGACTAATCGGCGCTCGAATGGCCGATTAGTCGGCCGACTAGTCGGCTAGTCGGCCAGATCATTAGTTTCGTATAAGTTCAGGTGAAAAACAATAGTTTTGCTCTTTAGGTTGCGCTATTCATATATTAGCTTGGCTAAAAGGTGTTCTCTACAGGTTCAAAGACCTATCACAAGAATCCTCGTTCTATTTCTGTCTTTCTTTTATTTTGCGATCCTGAGCAGACCGTCAGTAGGTACAACTTGTAGGAGGTATTTCCAAGGCTCTATTTCTCGTACGCAGTCGCCAGTTAAGAACCCTCACCCTGACCCTGTGGTCAGCGTCTTTACAAGCAACGTGCCCTGTTTATAAGTCTCTAAATTTTGCAATAACATTAATAGTTCCCCATGGTTCCTCCATTAAAAAAAACAAAAACTGAATTATAATAAAATCCTTTAAGTATAAATTACACGAGAATCAGTTGAGATCGACCTGTAGAGGAAAACACCAGCCCACCACCATACGATAACGATCAAACGGTCAATTATATGAACAAAAGTTTTCACACCCTGAATAGGTATTTTGGTAAAATAGACATAAAACATATGGTAAATATTGACTGTTGGTTTCTTTTTTTTGTTTTTCTTTCACTAATAAGGTGCCGACTAATCGGCCATTTTTGCCGACTAGTCGCCGACTAATCGCCGACTACAAATGTGGCCGGATAGTCGGCTTTCCCGACTAGTCGGCGACTAGTCGGTACATCCCTATTAATTACCTATAGTTTTCAAGTAGAAATGGCCGAGCTCCTGAGCTGTATTTTTTTCAATAGATTCATGTAGTAATTGCAGGGATTTCAAATATCTATTACCATTCGACAACGTAGTGTTAACCTTCCTAGTCTAGTGGTATACTGTACGTTCGAATCGAAAGTCATTTTTATCCTATCCAATTCATTAATACCCATTATGCTAATGAAAATGAATATTAGAATGAAAACTGCCATGACGTACAAAACAAAAGTAAATTGACCAAACACGAATATATATTAAAAATGCTTTTTATTTTTAAGTTATGTAAATTATTTTTTGCGATGGAATTTCTTTGTATCTGTCAAAATAACTATTTGATAACTAATCTGGTATGTTTCAGCTGCCAAAATGGATTCCGAGTACGACAAGAAGTTTGAGGAGATGAAGCAGTACATCCCGTTCCTGGAAAAAATGATCAAAAGACTGGAAAATACAAGCAGTGGTTCTGTGAATCCTAGGCAGGCTCAGCTTGATAAAATACGATCTCTGAGAGATCTCTTATTGGATAAGAAGAAAAGGTTATTACATGTTTTTGTTTAGACGTGTCGTTTTATTACGAATCCGTTTTTGCTTGCATTTTTTATTATAATATACATAGATAGTGTTGTGATTAATTAAATAATTTTTATTTTATTTTAGGATGAAAATGGACAACTTGTTAAAGTGTGAACAAGTTCTTATTAATTTGTACGCTAAAGTCGAACAGGTGTGTCAAGTTATTTTTTTATGTAAATATGAATATTTATTGTTCTTCTGGCAAATATAAAACTAATATAATTTAATTCCAGGGGGACACTTTACCAGGAATCAAGCCCGCGTCTGAAGCCATTGTTTGTACTGACAAGACGGACTTAAATTTAGCTCGAAGTAAACTTAAAACTGTAACAGCGAAATCTCATGATCCGGATACACTGCCCGAAATAGCGCGGGCTACCGAAACTGAAGTCGGATGCTCTGGCACCAAAGAACCAGCATTATTCCAGCGGAGGCCAAATAAGGGCTCACTATCCCCGACTAAGAATCCTTCAAGTGAGAAATCGCCATATAAATCTAGCTCTAAACGAAACTACACGCGAGTTTTACAATCCCCGGAACGAAGTGGAAGACAAAGAATCTGGTCACCATCGGAGGGGCCTCCTCGTGATGAAAATCTTTTTAGTAGGAGATCACCTCCAAGACCATCACGTAGACACTCGCCTTCTTATCATAAACGTGAAAGAAAGAAATCATCCAAAGAATCTCATTCTCGCAAGTCTAAGGATTTAAATATAACTTTAAAAGTCCCAGAAGAACGATTGAATTCTTTGAATACAAAAGATATATTGTCAAGGATAATAAATTGCAGCGAACGTGATGTTGATATTGCTACCCTACGTGAACTCAGAACCCAAATACTTGGGGAATTGAAACAGACGGGAGCAAATGAAGACATATCAGACTTAATTTTAAAGTCTTACAAGAATAAAAAGAACAAAAAGAGCCAATCGAAAAACAAAGCTGATGTTGAAGAAGGAGAATTATCCGATAGTGAGAGTGAAGCCATAGAAAACATTTATGGCAATTTAGTTGTAGTTGAAAAAGACAAAACTAAAGATGCGTCTTCTAACCAGAATAAATCTAGCACGGAACAAGACCAAGTGTCTCGTAAAATACAAATTTGTCTTGTTATAAATTCTGACAAAGAAGAAACGCCACTTGAAGCGAGCAATATTAAAAATGCTACCGGTAACCAGAAAATATGTGACCTAACCGATTTCGAAATGTTCGATGATAATAATTGTGGTACCAAAGAAACCGATCCGATTAGACCGAAACCACGTGAACCAGCCTACTCTACAAAAAATAAAGATGTAGTCGAATCCGGTAGCCAAAAAACAAGTACATCATTGTCACCAGTAAAAACGAACGATATTAATTCCACTGATATAATTTCTATCAATGATGTTGATATTGAAAAGGATGGGAAAGTAAATTACACTGGTAATATAGATATGAATGACTTTGATATACAGGACAATTCAAATATTAGTTCTATAAATGAGGCTCCTAAATCTGCACCGGAACCAGTTCCAGCTCCTTTCAAAGTCAATTTCTACAATTCTAACAGTTCCGATTCTACTGAAATTAATACAGCAGCTCTCAATGCCGAAAATTCCAAAGATCAATCTTTAGATGTATCTAAGGATAAACTTCCAGAACCGAAGCAATCTCTTGATAAGCCGGAAGTGGTACTGTCAGCATCCAAAGACAAAGGTCCAGTAGAGTCCATGGAAAAAAATAACGAAACTACAAAAAGTACAAACAAAGACGTTATTACGACAAGTACACCCAGCACGGAATCTGTGCCAAAGCCCGACGCTGAAATTCCTTTACTGAATGAGCCTACAGTACAGCCTGCAAAGAAAGATATAGTATCAGAAATCGATATTTTACAAGCATTGAAAAACGAGATATTAAGTGATACCATATCCCTACCTTGTGCTGAAGCTATAACACCAGCTTTGCATCAGCCAAAGGTTACTAAAGTTTCTAATGCGCAGGAGGAACTTCCGAAAAAGAGAATTTCGATAGAAAACTATAAGAAAAAGTCGGTGCCTACAAATAAACCTTCACTTTTTGTAAAAAACCCTAGAGCTTCGTCAGAGTCGAAAAAAGAAGCCATGAAACTACAATCTTTGAAATTAACTGAGAAAGAAGTTGAAAGGTTTAATTTGATCTCTAAAATAGCACTAAGCGACGATTCCGACGACGAAAGAGATACAGGTTTAAAATCGCCCGACGATATGGACCTTGCTCCAAAGTCTCCTGATATGGATATAACCGACGATACACCTGTATCCCCACCTGTTATAATACCTGCCGATCCTGTGAAAATGGTTGTTGTAAACGCCAAGGCTGATGTTGATATGCGACAATTACCCCCGATAATGTCTCCAGATACGATGAGCCCGTTCGCGCCGTCGACTCCAATTCTAACTAAGAGCGATGTTAATCTCGAGGGACGAAAACTTGTGGATAAACCAGAAGTAAAAAAGCCTGTAGCTCCAGTAGATCCACGCGTCAGAAAGGATGCTTTACTACCTTCGCCTCCTGTTGCTTACCCTAATATGACTCCATCCCGAAATCCTAGTGTAGCACCTAATATGACACCAAATAGGGCGCCGAATATGACACCAAGCAGAACACCGAATATGACCCCTAATTCTAGGACATTCGATTTCAATCCAAATCGTCCATTCAATGCTGATGACAATGGTCGCAAGCACGTGTATGCACCTATGTATTCAGCTCAAGACCACTGCGAGCGCAGTCCCGCCGATATATCTAACTGGGAAATGTCGAATGCTGACAGAGAAAAAAAATCTGGTTCTAAATGGGAAGATCGAAACCCGAGAAGCAGTCATCCACAAAGAGAAGACGGACCGAGGTCACGATATAACGATTCTAATTACGACATGGGTTCTAACCGATCTAGAAATGACAGAAGTAGTAGAGATGAATATCACAGACAGGAAGGTCCACAGCAGTCCAATTATTATTCAAGATCCGACTGTCCAAGTACTCCTACACCTTCATTTGGCAGAGGCGATGCTCCTTCAACCCCGTCTCATTACTTTGGCAGATCGGAGTGTCCACGGACGCCGAGTCATCCATTTGGTAGATCCGAATCTTCCAATCACTCGTTTGGAATGTCAGACTCGCCACGTACACCGAGTCACCCATTTGGACGTTCAGAGGCTCCTATGACGCCAAGTCATCCTTTCGGAAGATCTGACGCACCTATGACGCCAAGTCACCCCTTTGGAAGATCAGAAGCGCCTTTGACTCCCAGTCATCCATTTGGAAGATCTGAAGCGCCTCCCAGTCACCCATTCGGACGATCTGATTACTCATATCCAAATCCGAGCCCAAAATACGGAAAAAGCCCGCACGATCCGAGATTGAATCGAAGCTACGATAGTGAATCAAATAGTAGTAGAAAAGATACTGGATCTTACAATGATCGTAATAGATATCATAGAAACGATCCGAGAAACTTTAATAGAGAACAAAGTGTGCCCAGAAATGAGCCAAAACCTTATACTCCAGACCAGACTTATAGAAGAGATCAAATGTCACGACGCGAACCTAGTGTTGGTCGTTCAATGCCATGTGAAAATGATAGAGAACGGCTGTACTCAAGAGATAGAAGTCGCGGTCCTGATAATTCTAGGCCCTATGCCGAGGTAGGTTCGAGACGCACATTCCAACGTGAGCCTAGTGCCGGCCAGTCTATGCCTGACAATCGCGCGAGAGCGTCCAGTGTCGGAAGAAGTGTTAGAAATGAATTGTCAGTCGAATCACACGCGGGACGTGCCTTTACAATTGACACAAGCGTTAATAGCACTTTTCAGAAATTCCTCGACTCGCACAGAAGTAACGATTGTAATTTTGATGCCCGCAGACAACGCGCTTCGAGCGTAGGACGATCTTTGACCCGTGAGCCCAGTGTAGGTCGAACTTTGCCGGGTAATTCATTCCATAGAATGGAAGACAATAACAGAGATAGATTTAAGAGAGCTCAAAGTGTAGGTAGAGAATTATCTACTTCAAGAACTGAAAAGAGCTTTAAAGATGTGAAAGCGGAATTCGAGTCGTACAGGAATAACGACCGTAAATGGAATAAAGATTCACAGCCAACAAAGCCTAAAGAGAACACGAATTCTCGTGATCCTCGTATTCGAAGGGACAGCTATGATATACAACCGAATACTAAGCATAGTTTGAACAAAACACAAGGCAGAGAAACCTATGATAAGACGAAAAAGTTTAACTACAGGGACCCCAGACAGCGCAAAGAGCAGAAAATTAATGAGAGGTCTAGTTACCAATATGATAGAAAACGCGCGGAATCCCACGACAGACACAGTTACGGTATTTCTAGTGATACTGGAATCAAAACTCCGACCATCAGTTCAGTAAAAAATTTCAAAATTCCGAAAATAAAACGACCTGAACCTGATCCAAAACCGACCGATGTTACGCAAGACATTCCCGACAAAATCAATGTTAAGAAATCATCCTCGTCATCGGCAGTGAAAGACGTAAACCAAAAAACCACTGCAGAGGTCAAGGTTGATAAAAAAATAAAAGAAGGTAAAAAGAAATCCGACCAAGTGTCCAACAAAAAGAAAGACAATGATAAAAATACTGTAACTGCCAAAACTGATAAAAAGGCGGATTATGACGAGAAAAATGATATGAACGCAAAGTCTGAAAAACGGGTTACAAGACGGTCTGGGCGAAAGAACGAGGAAACTCAGTCATCTGTGCCATCAGAAGAAGAGATTATTCAAACACGTCCGCGCAGAATCAAGAAAGTAATTTATGATTCTGATTCTGATGAATCAGTAGGTAAAACCAACGTTCTTAGTAAAAAGGCTTCTCCTAAAAAGTATTCGCCTAAAACTAATAGAAAATCTGTACAGTCCGACAAAAATGATGTACCCCAAGAGGAAAGTACTGAAACTGCAATTCAGGAAAATTCCAATAAAAGCGAGAGTTCTAATGAAGTCATCGAACCTGAAGATGATAAAGAGAAGCTGGATAGTACTTTTGGTCTTGATGGAATAGATCTCTTTCCCGATAATATTATTAGCGATCCTGTTCTAGACAATATCAATTCACTTATAGCAGATCTAGACAATGACCTAGCTACTTCTAAAACCGGAGAGACGTGTAATGACCTCTTCAATGATATTAGCATCGAAAATATGTTAGAAAAAATGACTAGCAGTCCTCTTAAGAAAGAAACTAAAAAAACAATAGAAGAAAACGCTATAATGAAAGATCCTTTCGATACTCTTAAAACTGAAACTAATAAAACCGAGTGTGAAAAGAATGATCTGTTCGATACTCTTAAAACTGAAACGAATGAAACCGAGTGTGAAAAGTCTGTGAACATCGTTGGTGCTAAGAAAGAAGAAAGTTCTAATCAAACTACTGACGAGCAGACCGGCCGGTCTGGTTTGATTCCGGGGCAGACAGAATCGTCAAGAGTTTCTCAACCCACAATAATAAGTCAAATGCAGGATAAAAATGATATTGAACCCGTCGTGTCCACATCAGTAAATGAAGAAGAATCTTCTAAGAATGACCAAAGCTCTGAAAACGAGAAAATCCTGGATGGTCAGTCGACGCCAGATAGCACGAATGAAGCCGAAAATATGAGTCAAAACTACTCTGAACCAACAGGAGACAAACCAGACAGTACTATCGAAAAACAATGTGAAATGAATTCTGATATTTCATCTACTCATGATGCGGAGAACAAGCCAGCCAAAGAGAATATCGAGATTCCTAAGGAGCCCGCTTCACAAATGGACTCCATTGGCAGTTTGTTGTCAATTTTACAAGACAAGTCAAAAATAAAAGAATTGCTTAGTATGCTTGGAGATCAATCTGGCGAAAATGAGAAAATTAAAAAGAAGCTTGAGAAACTAAGTGAAATTGTTTCTGATGAAGAAAATACAAATGATGATAAAATTGAGGACACAACAAGCATTAAGACCTCAGAAAATAAAAATGAAATGGAACTAGTTAAGCAAGATAACTCAGAGGATGTAACAAAACAAAAACCAATAGAAGAAAAAATTCTAAAACAGGACGATCCTGAGCCTGATAAACCCAAAGAAACAGAGACATGCAAGATGGCAGATAGCGAGCCAAATGTTCAGACAGATATTGAAAATAAAGAAAAAACGATAGAAAGTGTTGATAATTTATCCGGAAATGTAAGTGAAGATAAAACTGTGACAAACCAACGAGTAACTGATTCAGCAGAAAATAATCAAGATCTTGAACAAAAGGATGAGTCGAATGATGCCTTAAACGACGTTAATTCTGGACTGGAAGACAATGAGGAAGAGGGCGTTAAAAAACCAGATAGCATAAAAACCCGAAAAAAGGTTGTAAGGAAAGGACTAAGGCGATTTAAAACTGGTAAATCTAAAAAAGGTAAGCCAGTTAAGAAAGTTGATGAGGAAAAACGCGTGACTCGCTCTGAAGCCGCTGGATTACTGATGAAGCCTAAACAGAAAAAACCCTCAAGAGAACTGAGACAATTGCAGGAATCTATTAAGGAAATGTTTGTGAGTGATGCAATGTTGAATGCTACTGGTATACGGATGTGTCGTCTAGCTAAAATGATAGACGAAAAAACTGAAAAGAGCGACGACCTAGAATCTAGCCAGCCCGAAGTCAGTCACTCAGAACTAAGCAAACCAGAACCCAGAGTTGTTTTGGAAAAGGTCAAACACATCGAAGAAAACGAAACTGTTATAGAGAAGCCGATGCGTAAGAAGCCTGGACCGAAGCCCAAAGGGAAACCTGCTATTGTTAGCCCAGATGAGAAAAAGAATAAAGATGAGAAACCTTTAGTGAAATACAAACCTGGCCCTAAGTCCAAGACGAAAATTCCGCAGACAGATAAAGATCCTTACGATTTCGAAACAGACTCCATTAATGAAAGTAAATCGAGCGAAAAAGGTGTAGACAGTGGTTCTGACTCTGAAAATGAATCGTTGGCATCTTCAAAGAGTTTTGGCAGCACAGAGTTGCTAGTAGAGTTAAAGAAAAAACCAAAACGCAAGAGAGGTGGATGGCAATCTGGTGTTATTAAACCTAAAAAGAAGAGGAAAGTAGAAGTAAAGCACGCTCAGTCGCCGCCTCCGAAACCAGCTCCCCCGTTAAAACGATCTTATACGATACCAGATTACGGTTGCTTCACTGATAAAAACTATTGCTTCTCTAAGAATACTTCCGAATACCAGTGCCGTTTGTGCGAATCTACACATAGTTGGAAAGACATAGTGTTCCATTATAAAAAGCACCATCCGCATTCTGAAATCCCACTTTCTCGTATGAGCCCAGATATAGCGAGAGAAGCCATCGAGCAGTGTGGAGACATTGACTTTGCTGCGATCAGTAAAATACCCACCGAGAAATATACTTGCAGGTTCTGTTTCGTAGAGTTTGGTAAAAGGAGGGCCGTATTAGAATCATTCTTCTGGCACGTAGTTAGTATGCATACAGGCGAATACAAGCAATTATGTTCTGAATGTATAAATGTAGAGAAGTGCCCATTTAACTTGGATATTCCACCTCCACCGAAGGACATTAAAGGTCAACTCATAGGATATATTTGTGGCAAATGCAATTACACCCAGATATCCCTCGAGAACCTAAAAATGCACGTTATTCATCGTCATAATGATACAGAAACGGAGGTATACAGCATAAACTTCGCTGTAATGACAAAGAGTACTATCAACAGTCTAATTAAACGCATAGCGCATGTGGAAAGCACACCTCGAACCACAAGGAGCACGCGATCCAACTTGAGCTATACTGAAGCCAGTGACGACAGAAGCGAAATAACAGAAAGCGAGCTTGAGGCGGCGCGGCCCGCAAAGAAATCTGACGTACCGGTGACGGAAAAACCTAATAGGTACTCATTTAATTCGAAGATTTCCTTTGAAAATGATGATAATGCGAGCGACATGTCCAATTTTGCCAACACGGACTCCAGTGTGGTCAAAGCCGAACGAGACGAGGACGACGATATGGATGATTTCGCAGAAGACTCTGCAGTCAACGAAGATACTGATCAGATCGATGAGAACCAGGGAGTTTCCAGTGATATAATGGATTACCCGCATTTCAAAATAAGCTATACAGATGCTGGCAACAAAGAGTACGTTTGCTGTATTAATGGAAAGGACAATCATTATAAGACGGGTCTATTAATATCTATGAAGAAGCATGTGCAGCTCAAGCACTCTGAAATCTGGGACGGCTACTGTTTTGTGTGCAAAGTCATCGTGACGTCACAGGGTGAACACAAATTCAGCGAGTGTTTAACGCATTACTTGGATAGCCATATCGATACCTTCCCCGTCCTTGAAAAAGTTGTAGAACCTGTTGAAAAGCCTGTGACTCCTGCAGCGACACCTGAACCCGTAGAAAGAGCACCGACACCCTACATCAACGTTCGACCGTTGGCAGAATTGGTTAACCCCGTCGAACCGGCTGTGGAAGCGCCAGCGTTGCCTGTCATAGAAACCGTCGTCAGCCTTCTACCAGTCGCGCCACCAACGGTAGAACCGCCACGTCCTAGCCCGACTTACCCAGTAATTAGAAAAGAGACCGAACCGCCCAAAGAGTACAAATACGAAGAAGCTCAAGCAGAAATCATGTCCAAAAAGCACAGAGTCGTTCTCGACGCCATGATGACTCCAGGCAAATTAGTTCAGATCTTTAAATGCGCCGGTCGCTTCTGCTCCTTCACTACGGACTCTGCTGAAGACGCGCTGTTACACGCATCGACTCACCAGCGAGTCGGCGGGACGAACGCATTGCTGTGCGCATATTGTGACTTCGATTCATCTGGGAACTCTATAGACTTGGTGTCTCATGTTTTCAAGACCCACGGGAAGTGCAGAGTGGTTTGTGGGCTATGTTTCTACCGGGGAGCGGTGAGCCAGCTGGTCGCGTCGCATATAATCCGGGTGCATGGCTCGACGCCTGATCGCCGCTGCGTGCTGAAGACCACCAGCGCGCCTGCGCTCTGCGAACCCCCTGAGGAAAATATGTCACGGGATAGTGCTGTTCCGCTCTACGTTTGTAAACAAAGTGAGTACCAATCGACCATTATGATGGGGCCTGTAATTAGTCTATTATATATCAATCATAATTTCAATGTTTTGACATGGCTATGACTTATAATAGCATGTTTAAAATGTACTAGTTCAGGCATTCTTTTAAGTTATTATTACAATATAACGACCGTTCATTTTATGTAGTCATACGGTCAATACATCTAGCTTTATTTTGATAGTCTGAATATTCTATTGTTTATCGGTTTCAGCTGAAAACAACGAGCCATGTGGGTTTAAAACCGTGACACACGCCAAGTTTTGGGAGCATCTAACACAAAGACACGAAAACGCAACTGGATTCATCTGCTATGTATGTATTCGGAAAATATACATATTTCGCTTATAGTTTTATAGCTTTTGGAAAACAGCCTGTACCCTTGAAAATGTATCTTTATCTACCCTTCATAAGTACACAATATACTTACAGACTTGTTTATTTGCACCGGCATTCAACTGGGACTTTATATTTGTTAAATATGAACAGACAATTGACTTTACTCTGATTATTATTGTAGACCACACACCTATGTATACCTAATATTTTCTTTAAAAACGTGTAACGACACGCAGTTTATAAGTACTTCCATGTTTTTAAAGAAAATATTGATACGATACACAAACACATGGATGCATGTAGGTATGTCTATTAATATGCCGTATGTATTATCTCTCTGCTTGTTGATCAGTCACAAGTTAATTTCACACCTCTGGTACTGTACTAATACAATTCGTTATAGTATGATTATCTGAAATGACTTTCTGAGAAGGATCAAGCCCATTAAAAAGATAATTTTAGCGTTCAAATTGAACCATATAAGTTCAAATTCATGTAAAAGCATTCTGAGACAACACGTTAGTGCGACAGGTAACAAAAAGCTGTTACATAAATTTGAGCCATTGTGTAGACCGCTAAAATTGCCTTTTAAACGGGCTTGATCCTTTTCACTAATGAGAAATAAACAATGCCTTTTGTTTAATACCATAGGGTTTGAAGCCTAAAAATCAAATCAGATAATTCATACTATACCTTATAACAAGAACTCTGAGGATTGTAATCTTTCGTTCCTTTGATTATTTATGCGCCGACTTTTTGCGATCATCTGCATCATACTGCCCTTTAAAGGATAACTCTTGACTACAAAAAAATATTGTCATGTTCCCACACTCTAATCAAAAACAATTAAGCATATGTTACATCTTTCCAGGTCTGCAGCGATTCGTGTCCGGACGCTACAGCTCTAATACTCCATCTGAAGACTCACGGCATGAGGTTGTATCACTGCACTCTGTGCGTGCACGGAGCGGATAACGAACCTGAGCTGCTGGCACATGCGTCCGCCAAGCACCCTGGCAAGAACCCGCAGGCTTATATCAGGACTATTTTGGGCATGGTACGTTTACCTATTACTTCTATCTTCCGATAACTATCTCTGAGTTATTCGGGCACGTTTGGCTTGGCGCTATTCCGATAAAAAAGTGGATGCTTTTATACATTCATCATCATCGTCCATCCTGAGATTCATCCTGAGGGTCGTGAAGTTGGAATCTCGACACAATGTGAATTTTAATTCTTTTGTGCTGAACCTTCCGACTGAACATCTAGCGACCTTCACCAAGGAGGAGTTTTGGCCGAAGGGTGTCAAGTTCCGGCGGTTCCGCGGCCGGCTCCCTGACACTGCGGGGTTGCGAACTGCGTCGCAACCATAATTGTGTTTTTAGTTTTAAGATATATTTTGTAATAATATGTATGCTAGTTTTAAGGTATTTATCTATGGGCCAATAGTTGCCTGAAAATAAATGTTTTCATTCATTCATTCTATACAGTATGGACACAAAACACTCGGACTAAGCATGATGTTGCAAATAGCAAGTAGTTATTATAAGTGTGAACTTCGGTCTTAACATTAGTTTTCCTTTGCTTTCAGGGCGGGAACTTAAAGATCTTGCCTCTGGTAGAACTCAAGAAGGCTGCCCTAGAACCTGAGAGTATAACACCCAACCAGGGCAAAGAGAACCCAGTGAAAGAGGCCGAGCGTTCCATCGAGCTGGAAAAACTCATCGGTCCCCTGCTTGACATGCCTACCACTGAACCAGAGATGGAGCCTGAAGCCGCCACACCTATTTCGGAAGTCCTGCCAGAAGATAACATCGTGGATGACGCAATCTCGAACCTTCTGGAGGACCCGGCCTCAGCAGCCATGGCCACTTTAATACCAGTGTCTCCGCACCTGCCACTAACAGTTGAAGCTCCGCCAAGACCTGTCACTCCAGCTCCAGAAACCAATATATCAAAGCAGCTAACTCCAGTCTTGAAAGAAGAACCTATGGACACCACACCGGAGAAGAATGATTCCGACGTGATCTGCCTGGACAGCGACGAGGAAGATTCCAAACAAGGCATCGTCAATCTTTCAGACGGAATCATTAATTTATCGGATGACGAAAAGGTCGTCGATGAACAAAACCCTTCAACATCAGCACAAGCTGGCAATGACCCATCAAATATTTTCAGATGCAAGAAATGTAATAGAGTCTCGAAAACCTTTGCCGGTTTCAAGAAACATTCGTATCATTGCTGGAAGTCAGGAGAAAAGTGTAAATGTGCTCTCTGTCCCTTCGAGGCGAACAAAGTTGGCTTTTTCCTGAAACACCACAACGACGCCCACAACATCCCTGCTCGTTTAAAATGCCCGATGTGCCCCCATACAGACAGTTCCATGTATCTGCTCAAGAAACATCTAAGAGTGGCCCACGATGTTGGAATTCGGGACGCTTTCGGGACCGACAGTCAATACGTCCTCGCAAAGAAAGACACGGGTAAAGCCAGAGCTGTAAAGCGCAAATCGTCGGGCACAGCCGTTGGGCCTCCGCCCAAGCAGAAGCGGTATGGACCTTCGGATATAGACAAGCTTCCTATCAACCCTATCCTGGACGAATCTGTTTTCTGCGATATATGCGAGTTTAACACTAAAGTCCGTTTGAACATGGTGAGGCATCTACAACAACATGCAACGCAACAACCCGTCGCACATACGGCACCAGTCAACCCGGTGCCGCATTTAGAAACCAACGAGTTCCACTTTGACAAGATGGTCAACCTGGCTTCCAGTTCGATAGCGAATAGAGCCCCTGAGAAAACTCAAAAAGAACCGACCCCTACACTCATGATACCCCATGATAAGGCGTCCAGGCTCCCGCAATATGTGCCTGAACGATACCGATATACTTGCGGTGCGACCGGCTGCACATACATCTCCGTAGACGAAGCCATGTTGAAATACCACTGGGAAACTCTACACTCCGGAACAAATGATTACCACTGTGTCCACTGCCCACCGCACCAATCTCTGGACAAATCTAGACCTTTGACAGCATCAAGGATTATAGCGCATCTGAAAATGCATGACATACGTTTATATGCATGCTCTGTGTGTCCATACTACCATTATAAAAGACAACTTTTGGAAAAGCATTTGGCCGAGACGCACAATAATAGCGGTAACGTGCTAGTAGTTAGGGAGGAGAGTTCCCAGTCCGCCCCTACTGCCCCCACCACTGCGCCGACCATGGACCTGAAACCTTGGCAATGCGGCCTGTGCAAGTTCAAGAGCATGCTCCGACCTGAGGTCGCCGAGCACTGTTCTAAAATGCATCAATCGAAAATGCAATACAAGTGCGCTTACTGCCCATTCCGGACATCAACTCCGGAGAATGTTACTAAACATCAAACGACTGCACATCCAAATAGGGAGCCTGAGATATTCCACTTCTACTACAGAGAAGGCAGCATTCCTAATGGTCCAGATGGGATACCCCATTGGCAGAAGCAAAGACAGAAGACCGGTTTGGATACAGTGAAGGCTGAAGCTGATCCGCCACCAGCAGCAACTGACACAATTCTTCCAGAAATTCAGCCTCCGACTGCTCCTCAAGTGAACCTCAACTTGGTGAAACAGGAGATTGACCCCGATGCCCCCATGCAGGCCTCCATAGAGGAGCTGTTTAAGAAGTACGGAGAGTTCTGTGAGCCCAACGGTTTGAACTACAAGTGTTCTTTGTGTAAAGTCGTTGTTGAGGACAGTAAGGAAGCTATGGAGTCCCACTTGTTCGAAGAGCTTCAGTACAGGAAGTGAGTAATTCCCAAAATTTATTACTTACTTATATGCTTAATTAATAGTAAAAATTTTTTTATTTGGAAAGTGAAACAGACGATTGATGTGTAACATAAGATGTAGTTATTATGTTTAACACGTGATCATTCATTATTGCATTTGATGAACGGAGCGTGGCGATTTTTTCACTTTCTACAATTTCGTAGCATTTTTGTTTTCTGCAAAAATGCATCCACATCGCAGTAAATTTTATTGCAACACGCTAATAATAGTACTTAATAGTTACTGTTATAGTGTTGCACAAAAGTTAACTGCGGCGTGGATGCACCAAAGCATCTTAAAAATAACTTCTATTCACAATTCTATTCTATTTGACTTGAATTTAAACATAGGTATTACGTATAATTTTTCAGATGGGGTTGCCGCCTATGTTCATACAAAGCGTTCCACCAAACTGGCCTGAAAGAGCACGTGTGGTCGGAACACAACAGGCACAACGTGGAACCCCTCGAGCTAACCGTCGACGTCAACGTTGAATCCTGGGTCTCCCAACAACTAGCCTACCAAGAAGACCTCATCAAGAAAAACAGGGACAAACTAGCTCAACAGAAAATGCTAGACGAACGCCCCGTAGTTCCAACTACTTCTAAAACAGTAGAAGTTCAAAACACGACCAACCTCAGTATGGAGAAATTGGAGAAAATCTTCGGGTCTCTCGGGGTACCGATCAACATGCAGTATTGCTGCCCTAAATGCCTGTTCAAAACGGCCGATGATAAAATAATTCAGGAGCATTTAGAGGCGGAATTGACCAGAATAAGGTGACATTTGAAATTGCTTTGCATTTATTGCTTGTGAAGTTTCTTAGGCTTGAAAACATACATTTTGCTTACTTACAGTGCAAAGTGCAAGTCTTTTAGTTATTTTTTATCGGAATGGTCTAAATATCATAATATTTTTCACCATAGAATGTACCATATTCATGATTTTTATGTAATATAGGTACCTACTTATGTATATATATAAAATATAACACAATACATAATTAACATTTTAAACTCTCGCGTTTTGTACGCATATTTTGCTAGTGCAACTCAGCTGAAAAGTCGGAATTTAAGGTAAAAACATTGAAAGTATATCGCGGTAGACCCGTTTATGTAATTAAATACATTACATATATTTAGATATCATTTATTTATTATTTTCATGTATTGAATTTAAGTGTTAATCCCAAGAAATGCTCGCAGCGCAGCTCCATTTCGGACATAACAAACATCCCTTGTCATTTCATTCAAGTATCAAGCTGTGTATTTGTTAAATCATGACCTTCGAACTTTCTGCCATCACAGATCAGCTTACCATAACGCTTTAATTATCTTCTAGATGGTGCTGCAGCAACTGCCCCAACCACTTCTCCACCTACCACGAGGCGCAGTTCCACTGCAAGAGCATCCACCCCGGCCTCAACGCCCGCCCTATAGAGGCCGCTAGAGACCCCGCCATACGCTCCGCCTGGGTCGCCGCAGTGATCAGAGTCCAAAAACTCAGCATGAACTGCATGCCGGTCACCGTCATCTCCGAACCTCAAAGCCAAGAAGAAACTAACGATGACGAAAACTCCTTACTTGAAATAAGATATGAGGAAGATGTCCCGATCCCCGATGAAGGAAATCCGACACAAAGACGCTTCTCAGATAGTAGCGATGAAGACAGTCTAGTCATAGACGAACAGGCAGCTAAGAAATCCGGTGCTGGTGGCAAATGCGACCACTGTGACTTCTCAACCAAATACACTCACGTTTTAGACGCTCACACGCTTCGCCATTACAATCTAAAACCATTCACTTGCTCTTACTGCAATTATAACAACTATAATAAAATTGTGCTCCAACATATGAGCACAGCACACCCTAACCAACCACCAGTGCTCAAAAAAACTGAGAAACCGACCGGACCACCTTTAAACCTGAACTTAACTAAACTGGGGAAAAAACCAGGGTCCGCTAAAAAGCCAGTAGAGGACGCTAATTTAGTGTGTTTAATTTGTGAAAAGTTGCTAACTGAAGCCGATTCAAAAGCCCATATCCATGATCAAAAAGCGCCAGAGTTCGCCAGAAGAGGTGACATAGTTGTGAAGTGCAGTGAGTGTTTAAAACTATTCCTAGACGTCGTTAGTATGCAGCGGCATTTCACGCTCGCACATCCAGATATGCCGATCAAGTACGCTTACTACAAGACAGATCACGATACTCGAAGTTTCGTCTACTGTTCGCATTGCAACCAGAGATTCACATACATGATTGACTTGAAAGCTCATCATAATCAAGTGCACAGTGCTTTGAAATTGAAATACACGAAATTCGTGCCCGGTGATGAGGGCGAAACTGTCCTAAAAGCGTTATAGGCCAGGATTAGAACATTCGAGTCTTGGTATTGCGAGAAAAAACTATCATCCCCTCCTACACTACATTGCCTTTCTGCTGTTGATTCAGATTGTGCTACAGAAATTAATGAACCAATTAATCCTTCTTAGTGGAGTAATGAAAACATCTTTAGTGAATTATTATAACAAAACCATCCTAAATGTTTAGTGCATTAAAAACGCTTCAAGTGAAAGTGACTAGTGTAAGGGACTTATTGAAAGTGAATTATTTCTAGTTTTCTATACGCCGTGATTTAACGGGTTAATCTGTGATTTCAACAAGATAGTTGTAGTTAATTATAAGTTAAAATAGTATAGCGAGTCATACTGACACTTTATGTTGTCTAACAAAAGGTAACTTATTGTTGTGTGTTAAAAAGTGTTTCAGCCATTAAAAAAAATTGCATTTAATAAGCACGTTACGTGCTGCAATCTGGTACCTTTTGATTTAAATATCACATTTAAATACCTACTACGGTTAAACGTGTATTCGTTTCTGTATGCAGAGGTATTCCACGAGAATGTCGCTTGCGTAATGATTTTGCCCTGCGTGGTAGCTATTTCAATCAAATCCGTAAAACATGAGAATATACTGCAAATTTGTTAGACATGTTATGAAATATTACTGGACCCAATATCGCTTACTCAGCATTTTCGGAATTATTGGAAGAATGGCGTTACGTATACAACATTCTTGTGGACTGGCCCAAACCCAAACATATTATATACTTTTGTGAGTCTTTATCTAGTTATTGTCCAGGGCCGCTTCATTCGTGAACGCGAACAACCTGAGAGACTCCCGAGGTTTTAAACATGATAGCGCACGTAAAACCGTAGTAGTTAAATAGTGTTAATATATAATTATGTGTTGTCATTAAGAGTAGCCTTGATGGGGTAAAGAAGATTTTTGTTTATTTTTTGTTTTGTTTTGTTAACCCGACCAGAGCCTGTAAAACTGGTATACTCCTTACAGAGTGTTACAGCTAAAAAATCTGACCTAAATAGTGTCGCCATCTAGGATTTTATTTTTCAGAGGAATGCATCTTTGTAAGGAGATTAGAAGACTTATGATTCTCTGGTCATTCACAAGGCTTAGCTGGGAATCGACCTGATTCACATCTTTCAAAGCAAATGATTAAATGACAGGTTTGTTGTTTGGTTATTGTTGCGAAAAACATAAGATGAATATTGTCTTTAGCAGAATGTTTGTAATATTGTGGTCAGGTTCATGTTTTATCATGTTATTATTCTTGTCAGTTTCCAGTTAAAGTAATCCAATGTGAAAAAACTGAATGAAGACTATGTATGTTGATTACTCGCCAAATCCTTCTCTGTTACAGACTGGTAAATATAAGCTTTTATAATTATAACACTTTTTATTGCTCTTGCGCTCTGCGTGCGAGTTCCGAGGAATTTATACAAATCCCTGCTTGCCTCTCGCACCCTCTGGGCCCCGAAAAGGTTTGAAAAACTAATCCACCCTTTTTCAAAGTAGGTTTAAAAAGTAGCTATCGTAGCCGTGTTATAAAAAAGTATCTATTGACATTCTACGGAAGAACTCTGAACACAAACATACCCACATACAAACATACATGCATAACTACTTACTTATACATAACATAATACGATTTGGATAATACCCCTTCTCGTCTGACCAGGTACCAATAACTAAATCACAAAAAATCTAAAATAGATGGCGCTTCCCTTTCACTTTACTGCTCGTAGGTGTTCCTGTTCATGCGTTCGCTTTCGGATGATAATGTTAAAAGTTCATAGATATTACGATAGGTGGCAGAAAAGGGCTCGGTTTAGACGAAGAGACGAATGATGCGAGCATTTGCTCCAAAGAGCAAAGTATGTAAATTTGCTCGTTGCTCAGAGCGGCTACCGCGAAAACCGAAATTCGCAAATTGCGGGGATCTTTCTCTTTTACTCCAATGAAGGCGTAATTAGAGTGACAAAGAAAAATCCCCGCAATTTGCGAACTTCGATTTTCGCGGTTATAGCCCTGGCTTACCCACGGAATGACGCTGCTTGGTCAAAGCTCACTGTGCGTTTGATGTTCTCCGATTCGGCAAAGAAAAATAAAAATAACGTGTGGGACCCGGACTAATCTTAATGCTGTTTTTTCTCTGACTTGGAAGGTCAGATGATGGCAGTCGCAATTCTTGGGACTAGTGGCCAATAATGTGTGAAAAATGATGAGATCTAACAACGTATTAAGTACCACTTTCAATTTTTCACAAATAAATATATGTAACTATACGTTGGTACCTATGCATATTAGTATCTTTAATATTCCAAACCTATTATCCAACTAGTGGCGCTGTGAGCTGTAGAAATCCCAGGATTTTCCCACGATTTTGGAAAATATTCAAAAATAAAATCGGCAAATATCAAAACTACCTACATAATAAAATTAAGCTCGCAAGCATCTCACAAAACTTCACGAAGATCGCTTGAAAAATAGGAGAGGCCGATACCTACAGACGGATATTAGCAATCCGACAATTTCTATGGGAACTGCACGCCGACTGCACAGTTTCGATACAAATTGCAGTCGGGTTGCAGTCCGCTTGTACCGGCTCTTAGTTACTGTATCGGACCGATACCTAAAAACATTTTTGGCCAAGTTTCGTTTTCGTTCGGTCAAAAATGACTTCAAACTAACTGTGGAGTTACGAGAAAACTTTAACTTTCAAGCGGTCGAATCGTCGTTCTACATCTCGGATGACCACAAAATGCACATTGCAAAGTTTTATTTATACAGAAATGCTATTCCAATCCCTTAACTGAGCGCAGAAGAGTCGAGTCAAACCTAGTCAAACCCTCAAAACCCGCGTGCTCAAAACGAACTACCTACTGGAAGTAGGTACCGGAGATTGCTTCGCCGAGAAAAGCACTGCCCTTATGTCCTGTCGAGTGGGATAACTGGGTACAGATGAGGTAACTTTAGACAACATTTTTTGATTATGAACAAATCTCTAGCTAGTTGAAAAATTTAGAGACTGGTATATACCGATTCAAAGATTGTAAAAAGTACACTGTTGCTAGCCACGTTCATATAATTTGGGAATATTTCCATTGTCTAATCCCTCATGTCCTCAGTTCCCGGAGACCAGAAAGCGAAAACCGTTCGACTATCTCTCTCGCCAGCAACATAGTACCTCTACCTATGCGTAAAAAGTAGGTACCTATACGTTGTAGAATTGTAGATAGCCTTTTCACTAGTAAATGCAATGGGAGCCGTACTGCATACACAAGCTGTGAATCGGCCTTAAATCGGTCTATGAGCGTTCGACTCGAAAAGTAAACAAGGAAAATACGTACACGGTTGCAGAATTTCAACGCTCTGAAAACGTACGCTTCACGACGAGTCGACGTTCCGATGGCGGCCATTTTGTCAGAACGTGACGTGAATTTGAAACAAAATGGCGTCGCGTAGTGAGATTGCACTCTTTTAAGAATTCGATACGATAAAAAGGTGCTATGGAAATTGTAAGATGTAGAATGTTACAATAGGTATCTACTCAAGTCCGGTAGTAAATAAGCGCCCGGTATTCAGAGAATCGCATTTATGTATACATTCCGTAATGTCAGTGGGGAGACACTCCTGACTTCGGTCGAACTCGGCTCCGTTCGGCTCAGCATTGCTCCGAGCAATTATTAGGGTTGGCACCACTTGACTTCCTTTTACGTGCACGACCACAGATAAGATGATAATGGCTAGAATTTTGACTACCCTAAATAGCCGAAAGGGATAGTGCCATATACTAGAAAGGGATAGCATGATTCGAAACGAAAAGCTCTGTCAAACTTCGGGTTTGTAGGACGTGTCCTTATTTATTTATACTATGGTTTGACAGCCTAACTAGATGGCGTTATGGTATGTAATCTAATGGTCTTGAATTAAGCAATGCTAAGATAATGGCCGTTATTATTACTTTAGTTGTGCGCCTTTATCTTTCATCTGATGACCACCATTTAGTCTAAATCACTTATCCTTGTATTCCTAATGCTTTATGTAACTGGCATTCATTAGCTCATCTCACAATAACTCGTTACTCGAGAATGGCTGTATAATACCAACATGTACCACTTAATATGGAGTACTACCACCAGTGCCGGATTTAGACATTTGCCGCCCGTAGGCTATGCCGATTTTGCCGCCCCTATCCGCCTCGCTTATAGGTTTTTTAAAGTGCTTTCCTGTCAGAGGCGTTTTATTTTATAGTACAACACACCATAGCCATATTAAAATGCATATAAGGTGACGTCACAAATGTCACATTCTAGATACAGATTTATATGGGCCGTTTTTGTCACTCAATGACGATGCAGCCTCTTTATATTTGCCTGATCTGATCGGTTACCGGTGGGTACCGCTAGGTTTTGGCCATTGAGAATCAAGGTGAGGCATTGGCAGTCAGGCTGGATATAGCTAAGGAGTTCGGTCGGGCCTGGCATTGAGTCTGCTCGAAAGACTATCCCATACAAATGGATCGCTAGTTTTTTATCCGGTAGACGCATATGAGCCGTATAGTAGACGGAAGCTGCTCCGATAGCGTGGACATTACCGCTGGCGTTCTACTAAGTAGGTTCTGTGCTATCATTCAATGATGTGGTCAGATGGGTCACAATAAAATGTAGTTAGTTAAACGAAAACGCGAGCGTAGCGAGCGCGAAATTTTTTCGCGAAAATAGTACGTAGGTAAATTTGTAGGGTTCCGTACTTCAAAAGGAAAAATACGGAACCCATAATACCACTAAGATACAAGAATCGACGACCATCCCAAATTTAGAATGTAGTCAGATGGGTCACAAATAATGTAGGTACTTAAATGAAAACGCGAGCGTAGCGAGCGCGAAATTTTTTCGAGAAAATGGTAGGTACATTTTTAGGGTTCCGTGCTTCAAAAAGGCCTTGACATGACAGAGGGCGGCAAAATCGACAAATTATGCTTGTTATTTAAATTTTACAAATAAATTCTGGTCTACCCTATCTTAACAGCACATGAAATATTTTTTTTAACCCAAATTTGCCGCCCCCTAAAATCTGCCGCCCTAGGCTTCAGCCTACTCAGCCTAGTGGTAAATCCGGCACTGACTACCACAGAATAATTAATAATACTACCGTACAGAAAGGAAACTTCCTACAAAAATGAAGTTTGACAGCGGTTCAGGGTCGAATCATGCTGTCCCTTTCTAATATATGGCACTATCCCTTTCGGCTATTTAGGGTTGTCAAAAATCAAGTGATTATCTTATCGGTCGTGCACGCAAAAGGAAGTCAAGTGGTGCCAACCCTAATAATTGCTCGGAGCAATGCTGCTAAGCCGAGCGGAGCCGAGTTTGACCGAAGTCAGGAGTTTCGCACCCCTGGTATTACAGCAATGTTCTGCCGCCAGAGTGCAGCACTATGTTGTTTAAGTAAACCATAGAATAACTTACACATACTAATACTATACATAACAAAGAATATACGAGGGCTGCTACTTATGTATCCGGAAACACAAAAAATAACAAATATCTATAGTTATAAATGGTTTCATTGCCTTTGTATTTGTCCACCAAGATGAATGATGCACTTTTGCAAATGTAGAAACGACTTTTCATAGCACTTTTTCCATTCTGATCTTGGTATACAAGACGTGCATTTTGTAGGCAAGAACGGCTCTTTCGCGAGTTTTTCTTTTTTTTTTTAACCAAATGTTCATGTAATATCTTACAAATGCTCGTCATACTATTGCCATGAGATGCCTCTATCTTGCGATATATACTATAACCATCTTGCATTATAAGCTCGTTCACAGCATCTATATTTTGTGGGATAACAGCCGATTTTGAGCGTTTTTTTTTTATTCGTCCTACCATAAATACCGTAATATACTACGACCACAATTTATTCACTAAAACATTGACCTTCGATGGAACTTACTCCCCAAAAGTCGAAAAAAGTCGATCCATGCACTATTTTTGAGTTTATCCACTCCGAACATCGTAAAAAAACATCTACACGAAAATTTTCACAAGGAAATCCGTTGATGGTGCAACAAAGTTTTTTTTTAAATAATGCTACAATGTAAAACCAATTGATAAACATGTGAAACAAACTGTATTTTGCTTCCAAAGAGTTCCATTTTTATATGTTATAAATATATTTTTAATATAGTTCCAGTAAGTGGCCCATTCCCGATACATAAGTAGCAGCCCTCGTAATACTCACTAATACATATAGGCCTTAAACATTTTTTGACAAGTTTTTACTATGACATTGATGCATCAATCGGACAAAGTTACTGGATTATTTAGTGTGATACATATTTTAAAGTAAACATCAACAGATTTATTATTTAATATTTAGTAGTGATACATATTTTAAATCAACAGATTTCTTAGTCTAATCCGATTCGTCCTGTGATCCAATTCGCCTCGGTCTACCCTAACTACCATTCATTAGCTAACAATAACTCGTTTTCCGAGAATGGCTGTATACCAACATGTAATTACAGAGGGCCTACCGCGACCCACGTTCGACGTGTTGCCTCCCTGTCGCACTTACGAAAAAATTTACAAGTGCGACAGAGAAGCAACACGTCGAACGTTGTTCGCGTTAGACCCTCTGAAAGCCCGACGAATGCACTTCAAGTCCCATCGATTACCTGCCCTAGATGCCGCTTTATGACTTTTTTTTGTCGATGTGGCGCGCGCACAGCTCTTGTGAGCAAGGACCCCGCTAAGGATACGGGCGAGCTTTGCTCATATGCATATCTGTCGCCAGTTTTCCCTTAGTCGCCTTATACGACACCCACGGGCAAGATGGGGTGGTGCTATTCTTTTCTGATGCCGGCACCACACGGCACTGCCGTTTTATGACTATTGAACTTCACCTTACCTGGTGTAGCGTAAACTTCCCTTATACGTATTCCTAATGCTTTGGGTAGATGCTTTGACTAGGCGTAGAACTTGGCTTGAAAACTTAGTATGGTTGGCTTCAGATGCTCCTGATCGCTAGCATGACTAGCGTTTCACGCGTGACTCCGTAATTGCTAGAAGTCGCTCTTGCTCTTGACATAGGTAGCGTAAACACCCCAATAATCGACATGTTGAGAACCAATATTCGACACCTTGCTGTCAACTTTATTGCTATGACATTATACATAGAATAGAATAAAAATAGGATATCTTTATCGCTCTCATATTGGTGTACTAGTCTTATTTTATTATTGATTGAAAATGTCTATTATTGGAGCTGTGTCGGGCACTGGAGCCTCTACAAGTTAAGGAAGACTCACGTTAACCGGGCTGAGTCAGGCCCGGAGTTTCCGGCGCATCATTTTCTATGGAAAGCATCACGTGATCGCCTGTCATGTCATTGAAAAGTAAGCGCCGGAAGCTCTGGCCTGGAAACGGCCCGGTCTTCGTTTCGGTCGGGCTTCGTTTTTCAGCATTAGAAATTAGGTAAACAATCTTGATGTGTCTTTTAATTGAAAAACACATTTTAAAATAAGTTACGGCAAATATGTAACAATTTTGAATTTAATACGATCATTTATATTCTTCTGCTTTCATAAGTAATAGTTATTGATTTTTAAAAAGCGTTTTTCAATTAAAAGACATGCCAAGTTCGCTTACCTTCTTTCAAGTTCTTTTTAATGCTAAAAAAAACAACTATAACGTTAGACGTAAGTCATCCTTTATGGAGTCGCGCGCGACAACGCAAGTCATGCGTCTAGGGTGAGTTATCTGTGACGAGCAAGCCAAGCCAACGTCTTGAAACCACTCGGAACCACGAGTCTTAATTAGATTGGCTTGCTTTGCACTCACTTTGCAGTTTGTAATCTTTTGTTAAGATTACTTAGCTATGAACATTTTCTTTAGATTTTTGCTTTGCTGCAGTCTTGAATAGATTGAAAGCATTTCGTTTTTAGGGTTCCGTACACAAAGGGTAAAAACGGGACCCTATTATATACTAACCCCCTTATTCATAAACGTTTACTAAAGTTAACAAGCCCATAATAATCGTTTGTCCCTTTCCATCATACCAATACGTCGGAAAGGGACAAACGAGTATTATCGGCTTGTTAACTTTAGTAAACGTTTATGAATAAGGGGGTTAGACTCCAGCTTCGGCTATTTAGGGTTGTAAAAATTCAAGTTGTGTCATCCTTAATAATTAAGGATGACACAACGGAGTGAACGGAGTAATGCTGAGCCGAACGGAGCCGAGTTTGCCCGAAGCGAGGAGGTTCGCACCTCTGGTTTTAAATGTTTTAATCCCATTAGGACAACTAGAACGTCCCAAGATTAACTTAGCTCAAGAGAAAGTTTCAAAGTAGTAATTTGTGGTTATAGTCTAATAAGTATTGTCAGGTTGCCTAGGGGTTGTGCACAAATCACGCGAGGTATTTTCGGCTACTATTTGACCCACTCTCCCCCTTGGAGATATTTGGTGAGGTTTTTGGCTACCCCCTCCCCGGCCCCCACACAACGTCACGTGTATTTTTTTTGAATATTTTTCTTTCGACCAAATTTTAAGATAAATAGTATTATTGTATATAGAAAATCTTGTTTATTTTTCTATTTTCGTTAAATCGACTCGCTTTTTTGAAGTGCAGAGTGAAGATTTATGTTTGAGGTTGTGCACAAATCACGCGAGGTGTTTTCGGCTATTTTTTGACCCGCCCTCACCCTTGGTGATATTTGGTGAGGTTTTTGGCTACCCCCCTCCCCCCACACAACCTCATGTGTATTTTTTTGAAAATTTTTCATTCGACCTCATTTTAAGATAATAAAAAAATAAAATAAAAAAAAAATAGTCTTGAATAAATAGTTAGTAGTAGTAGTAGTAATAGTATATATAAATAAAATAAATAGTCTTGAATATAGAAAATCGTGTTTATTTTTATATTTTCGTTAAATACTTAGACTCGCTATTTTGTTTAAAGAAACCGAGAAAAGGTATCTATTTATGTGGTAGGTTATTAATTTTTTCTTAGTTTCGTTCACTGTAGAAAAATACACGTGAGGTTTCCTTTAAGGGGGGTACCCCTTCCCCAACTTGCTCTATCGTGATTTTTTCGTGACCCCCCCCTCCCCCCATCGGACCTCGCGTGATTTGTGCACAAGCCCTTTGACGAAACCGAGAAAAAGTATGTACTGATGTGGTAGGTTTTTTTCTTAGTTTCGTTCACTGTAGAAAAATACACGTGAGGTTTCCTTATACCCCCCTCCCCCCACCGTGATCTATCGTGATTTTTTCTTGAACCCCCTCTCCCTATCGAACCTCGCGTGATTTGTGCACAAGCCCTAACTAGCTGCTTAACTTACCACATTCATGTAGTTTAGGCGATTAAATTCAGTACCTAAGTGCTAGTACAGGTATAATATAAAGTCTATTTCAATAGAACTTGCTAACTATGTAAACAAACCGCCATATTGAAATTGTCTCTGAATGATCAATTTACTAGTGATGGGCAAGACTCCTACATACTACTTTACTAATGTCAAACCATATCGAATAATAAAATACCAAAAGTAAAAAACAAGTAGTTACTTATTTTTAATTTGTATAATCACGATCAGGAGACAAATTAGTACTTAAGAATCATGTATTGATGTATTTTTTAACCGTGGCGGTAGGTACAGAGCGTGGGTTGGGTAGTGTGTAGCGGGTTTATATTACAAACTTTAGTCACAACACTACCCATCATAGACAATTGTAGAATTTAAAAGAAATAAAACCGCCATTCCATCAGGTCCTAATAACCTAACTTATGAAACCATTTTAAACTTTTAATTAAATATCCAAGATACAGTTACATATTTATGTATTTTACGGAACGGATCGTTTCAATAGTGTATATGTGTATGGTTTCAATGGTATTTGATGAGGTGGTGTGAGAATTCAAAGAGAAATAGTGATAAATCAAAATTGCGTTGTTTGTTTACATAGTTTGCAAGTTCTATTGGAATAGACTTTACAGGTATATATATACGTAACAATTACTTTGTAGTGTGCAGTTAAACCTACTTAGTAAATGCATTAACCTCTAGCCGCCCAGAGACCTATAAAAAGGTCTCCTGTTCCATTCTAATTTGAACTGTGTGTTGACAAAATAAAATTCCATTTTGCTTGGCAAGGTTTGACTTGAGGATATAACTTAGTAATTATGCTGGCGTGTGATGTCAACTTGTTACTTAGTGCCTTAGTTTTATTACATTTGCTGTGTTAGTGTCATTTACGTGTTATGGTTCTAATTAAGCTAATTGTAATTTGCAGTGCCCCTAAGGGCACAGAGGGCCTACCGCGAACCGCGTTTGACGTGTTGCCTCTCTGTCGCACTTGTAAATTCGTACGTAAGTGTGACAGGGAGGCAACACGTCGAACGTAGTTCGCAGTAGGCCCTCTGATGGCTCCTCTACGCGATGGGCCAGCGCCGGCCACTCCAAGGGACGCAGCCATGCGGTAGAGAGATAGCAATATCACTTGCTCCCTCTAACGCATAAATGCGTCCCTTGGAGTGATCGGCGTTGGCCCATCGTGTAGAGGAGCCATGTCACGCACCGGTTCGTAACGACCACCGGGCAAAGCCGCGGACAGACAGACAAACGGATTTGGCGAAACTATAGGGATTCCTAGATGACTACGGAACCCTAAAAACTGCACTAGCCATGTCCCCAGAGAAAAGCTAAGTTTGTAAAATGCTCCGCGCCAACTCAAATCAAACCTAGATTAGGGGGTATTCTACCTAATACTGTCCAATTTCTTTGTCCAATTTGTATTTGCCTCTCACATTTTGCTTAGTGAGAGAGTAACTGCTGTATTCGAACTTCAAGATATTCACAAGTACGACACGTACTAGATCCATTCTAGATACGTTATAGTTTAGATATCAACTAGTTCTCTTTTGCAGCGCAATTCGGGCAACCAATGTCACTTTAACGTTATATAGAGTAAGATATCTATTAGATGTGAATCAGATCTCTAAGTCATAAGTATCCTGTGGAAATCGTTCAAGGGTATCTCCAGAATCGCGCAAATGTCAAATTTGACAGGTTAGATCTTAAACATATCGTTATCGTATCTTGGTGATGTCTAATAGATGTCTATTTCATAATCCGAATCGGGCCCTGAGACGCAATGAACATTGGGCCAAGATATTATTCTGGTGGATTACCACCCTTAGGTGGGTACCGTTGTCAGTGCCTCCGATTTAAAATACGACTGAATCGATCAACTGGAATCGCGGGAAATATTTACGATATAGACCGAGAGCACATTATTATTTTAAACTTAAGGTCACTAGTTATATAGATAAATCTAAATTAATTTCTTATTGAGTAGTGACATCTATAGGTACTAGCGATACAACACTGTAAAAAAAAGTCATTGCTTAACTTATTTCAAAAATACAAATTTGCGATTTATTTGTTGTGACTATTTGAAACCCACTTTTTTTAAATATTTAGACCTTTTCCAGAGCTAAATCTGTATAGTTGTAATAAATTAAGAAAGTTTTTTGGTTTTAAAGTAAAGTAAAGTAAAGTAAAGTTCTTTTATTCGCATAAAATATGGTACAGTAATAGGTGGTAAATAAATAGAAAAAAAAAATCCAGTACACAGACATATTTTGCTATACAATAGCATGCAAAGTAATCTTAAAGCTAGACTTAAAGTTAACTACTATTTAACTCAGAACTCAACTCTAACTCAGAACTCTATTTTCACTCAGAAGTCAATCTAATTTTATTACATCTAAAAACATAGATAGATATTTAGATACCTCTTTCAGTAAAGTTATTCTTAGAGAAAGTTTCATTAGTTTTGACGCCCTTACCGCTACGCTACCAATGCTCTTCTATCTGACACATCTGTATAATGTATGTGCTTATATATATAGCATTTTTCATAGCGTGCTCTTTGAGATTTCTATACTGCAAAACGTAATTCAAGACCAAAAAAAGTAAACAATGTTGCCAGTTTTACTGGCGAGTCTTGTATTTATGTAAAAATAAGTAAATAAAAGTACTTTTTTTTCTGGGTTCCACTAGTTTGTCCTGTTCTGAATGCGAAAGGGGAAATAAGTATTCATATTCATATTCATATTCATTTAATCCATTGTTCTCATGCTCATCAGTACAATAGGTCTTACATTTTAGTCTTCGTAGGTGCATGACACCCTGCTAGGGTAGGTATACAATACAGGACATGTTACTTAATAACTAAACTTAATAACTAAATAAAATTTACAATTACAGTAATTATAAGGCTGCTATTTAATTGATCACCAGATTTAATAAAATTTAATACCTAAAAAATCTACTTTACCACCCTAAAATAATGAATGATCACCAAAATTATAACACCATTTTAATGTGAAATGATTACCAATTTTAATACATTTTACTATCCTATTAAAGGAAATGACACCAAATTAATCATTATTAACCCAAAAATTGTAAATAATTACCAAATTTCAAACCCCAATTTAATGTCAATTGATAACCAAATTTTTACATCGTGCTATCCTATTAAATAAAATGACACCAAAATAATAGGGATGTACCGACTAGTCGCCGACTAGTCGGGAAAGCCGACTATCCGGCCACATTTGTAGTCGGCGATTAGTCGGCGACTAGTCGGCAAAAATGGCCGATTAGTCGGCACCTTATTAGTGAAAGAAAAACAAAAAAAAGAAACCAACAGTCAATATTTACCATATGTTTTATGTCTATTTTACCAAAATACCTATTCAGGGTGTGAAAACTTTTGTTCATATAATTGACCGTTTGATCGTTATCGTATGGTGGTGGGCTGGTGTTTTCCTCTACAGGTCGATCTCAACTGATTCTCGTGTAATTTATACTTAAAGGATTTTATTATAATTCAGTTTTTGTTTTTTTTAATGGAGGAACCATGGGGAACTATTAATGTTATTGCAAAATTTAGAGACTTATAAACAGGGCACGTTGCTTGTAAAGACGCTGACCACAGGGTCAGGGTGAGGGTTCTTAACTGGCGACTGCGTACGAGAAATAGAGCCTTGGAAATACCTCCTACAAGTTGTACCTACTGACGGTCTGCTCAGGATCGCAAAATAAAAGAAAGACAGAAATAGAACGAGGATTCTTGTGATAGGTCTTTGAACCTGTAGAGAACACCTTTTAGCCAAGCTAATATATGAATAGCGCAACCTAAAGAGCAAAACTATTGTTTTTCACCTGAACTTATACGAAACTAATGATCTGGCCGACTAGCCGACTAGTCGGCCGACTAATCGGCCATTCGAGCGCCGATTAGTCGGCTAGTCGGCTAGTCGGCCAAATCAATAGTCGGTACATCACTACAAAATAATCATTGTAAACCCAAAAATAGTAAATGACCACCAAAATTAGAACTCCATTTTAATGTAAAATTATAACCAAATTTTTCAATCTTGCTATCCTATTAAAGCAAAGCAAAATTTTCTAGTAGCATTTCGTTTCTGTATGTGTTGCAGTTCAAACCTAACCTAACCCACTTTTCTAGTAACATTTCGTTTCTGTAAGGTTCGCAGTTCAAACCTAACCTAACCCACTTTTCTAGTAACATTTCGTTTCTGTAAGGTTCGCAGTTCAAACCTAACCTAACCCACTTTTCTAGTAGCATTTCTTATCTGGAAGGGTCGCAGTTCAAACCTAACCTAACCCATTTTTCTAGTAGAATTTCGTTTCTGTGTGGGTCGGAGTTCAAACCTAACCTAACCCACTTTTCTAGTAGCATTTCGTTTCTGTAAGGGTCACAGTTCAAACCTAACCCACTTTTCTAGTAGCATTTCGTTTCTGTAAGGGTTGCAGTTCAAACCTAACCTAACCCACTTTTCTAGTAGCATTTCTTTTCTGTAAGGGTCGCAGTTCAAACCTAACCTAACCCACTTTTCTAGTAGCAATTCGTTTCTGTAAGGGTCGCAGTGTTAACCTAGCCCACTTAACTGATAGCAGTACAAACCTAACCTAATATACTTTTCTAGTAGCATTTCAGTATGCCTACCTAAGTTATGCGGTGCGGGGTACGGGGGTTGAGCGGGAGGGGCTAGTAATTTTGGCATCATTTTACTTTATTTGGTAATATGTATAAATTTTTTGGTATCATAGTGGTTTATTTAGTTGAAAATATCGCATTTATTTGGTCTTCAAGATTTGGTGATCATTAATGATTTTTGGTAATCATTCAATATATTTGGTATTCGAATACAATTTGAAGTGCAGTCGTAATTAAAATGGTGGTACATTTGTAATTTTAGGCCTTATTTTTTTGGTGTTCAGTATTTTTTTTTGGTAAGCATGATTTTTTTATTTAGGGTACCAAAGTATTTTTTGGTGGTCATTATATTTGTAGCCTAATTATAATAGCAAAGTAAATGATTTAAACTTTAAAGTAATTATCATGCAATACTAGGTTTAAACTAAATTCAAACACTAGAGTATTACCTACTTGATGTCAATTAATTTTATACAAGGAAAAAAAAAATGTAAATGTATATGTATATTAATAAATTGATTGATTGAAAAAAAAAAATTATAATAATGTTTTATGTCATGTCATCTTCTAAAAATTCGTCTATGGTATAAGTATTGAATTTACCGTTTCTAAAAGGTGCCTAAAAGTGTAGGGACCATAGAGAGGTGCAAGTTCAAATGGTTTTAAGAGCAATCAAACATAAAGACGTAAAGGCCGATTGCGACCAAAACTAGACAAACTTTTATTTAGCTTCACTGTACCTAATGACAAATATGTACCTACTTAATAGTAGTAATAATGATTGTACAAGGGTGGGTCATTTTTACTTTTTTTTTATTTCATAGGGGGCACAGTTAAAAAAAAGGTGCCATTTGGTGATTAATTATTGCACATATTTTTATTTTATTTTTAGCTTTAATTTTACTGCCTCCGGATTTTAGTCAAAGTTTTTGCTAAATGTATGGACATTATGAAAAAAAATGTTTCTTTTTGAGTACTTTTTTGGTATATTTATTGGCTCTGAACCTTTACCATGCTATTTCGAGCTAAAAATGGTATAACTTTTTAGCTAAAGTTTGAATAAAGAGACGATACATAAATATACTCAGCAGACCATACAAAATATAACAATATTTATATGAAAACTTTGAAATCGATCCAGAGGCAGAAAATGAATTCTGATTACAGAATAATTTGAAATACTGTTTATTGGCATTATTACGCAAGTTTTTGTAAGTGTGCCCGAAGGATAACTAATACTTTTTTTTTCTCCATACACGAGTGACCCACCCTAATTGTACATCAATGAATCTTCGATGTACAATTGTCAGTTGTACATAGGTATTGACTATTGACTTTTTGTTTGCCTACTCGATGATATGAGAATTCTAGGCGTGGGACGCAGGCCTACAAGATTCAGAGTTTCAGACGTAATCCGAACCAATATTTAATCGCCGTAGTTAGGTATTGAGGAGTGCAAGGCAAACAGAGCTTGAGTTAAGGGTTTACACGATTCTGTATTCAGTTCTGAATGGGCATGGCCGAATATTGAATTTACCTTTCGTAAGTCAATAAAAAGGCCTTTTATTAAAAGTTATAGGATGGACGAGTAGACAAGCAAGAAATATTATTAAAAAATACTTAATTAAAATGAGAGGGCAGTCTGCCGAAGTCACTTAATTATATGACCTATTAAATAGGTGCCTAAAAAATTATGTATAAATATTTAAAATAAGACCTTTCAAAATTAAGATTAGTTGTCAAGTTTAATATTACGAGTAAGTAGGTATACCGGGTGTGGCCTGTAATATGAGCAAAAAATTAAACTGTAGGCTGGACTCCTCATACTGACTAACATTTGTTCAGCGACTTTTAAAAATAACTTGTGGTTTGATTTTTAATACACTTTAAAGTTTATTCTAAGACGCAATGTATTGCGAATTTTGTTTTGTTTAAGGCGTGACAAGCAACGTCAATCACAATGATATGGCGTGGCGATGTAGTCCATTGAAGATAATATTTATTTTGTATGAAAAATAGAGAGTCTAAATAATTCATAATTTTTAAAAGCTGTAGAACAAAAGTGTCACCGTTTGTGGAGTACAATCTATGTTTTAATTATTTGCTCATGTTACAGGCCACACCCGGTATAATGTATACTCTTTTTTTACTGAAATAAACTTAAAAATTAAAAAAATTAAATTTATAAGGCTGGCTGGGCATCATAGTAACTTTTTGATCAGTTATATATATATATATATGTGTGTGTATGAATCAGCGAGGCAAGTACCTAACAGACTAAGCGCCACTTGCACCATTACACTAAACCGGGGTTTATCGCTTTAACCTGGAGTTACCATGGTTACCAGTACAATTTGACACTTGGTTGACTGTTTAACCGCTTAACCTCGGGTTAGTGGGATGGTGCAAGTAGGCCTAAGGGTCACTTGCACCATTCACTAACCCGGGGTTAACCGGTTAAACCTGGAGTTACTATAGTGACCAGTATATTTTGTCACTGGGTTAACGGTTTAACCGGTTAACTTCGGGTTAGTGCGATGGTGCAAGTGGCGCTAAAGTAAACGAAAAGCACAAACCTTTTAGAACCGTTTGGCACCAATGAAAACACTACACTTTTACACATGAGCTGATATTTAGAACCTCAATGGGAAATAGAAGCCCGGCTCGAGTCAAACGGAGCGTAACATTTGAAACCTTTCTGCGCAAAATAAAATATTCAGACTGCAACTGAACGAAGTTCTAACTATTTAAAAAAAGCTGCGCAAAAAGTAGTCAAACTTTTGCGTCTTTTTGCACCAGCTGCCCCGGACACGGACAGCCTCTGACTCGGAAATGTAATTTTAATATCACTTCAACTCTTCTAGATAGTTGTTATGTTTGATATTGTGTTCTAGAAACTGGCTATAAATGTTATTATTATATTACGGCATTTATATTTAAAGTTGTACCCCAACTTGCATTTTGGGATTTTTATATTTTTTTCGAAATAGCTCCTGATTCTGAAATCACGAGCTCTTTCGATCCTAATAGGTAGGGTGTCCCCAAAATTTCATACAAATTTATTATTTGTCCGTTTTGTTACGGTCATAGAAGGTTGTATTGAAAACCGTAACCAAACGGGCCAAAAATTGTGGGGACGCTTTTTTTTCAGTAAAAATGGAAAAAGCTTGTGATTCTGAATAGAAATAATATAACAATTGCCAATTCTAATACAAAAATTTTTGGTACACCTTTAGTTAGAAATGCCCATTTTAGGAAAAATCGCAAAGAAAGTGAATATATATATATATATTGTATGGGATATTTAATAGCGCGCCAAGTGGGACGTTTTGGAAACTACCATTCAAAATGTCACTTAATGCAAACAACAAATACTAAAAACAGAATATAAGAAATATTTGAGTGGGGCTCCCGTACAACAAACGTGATTTTTTTGCGTAATGGTACGGATAGCCCTTCGTGAGCGAGCCCGACTTGCACTTGGCCGGTTTTTTTTATGGAACATCTAAGCATTCTATTAATTCTTTAGTTTCTTTACAGATTGCGACAAAATAGTAACTATGTAGGTGTGTATATTATAATGTACATATAAATGTAGTGTACAGTACATATCGATCGATAGACACATCATAAAATCGCACCCCCGAGTAATTAATCAAATTGAAACGCTCTGCCCACCTATTCACTGAGCACAAAAAACTCAATGAATTGACACACATTTCGCATTATGCGCTTTAAATTTGAGACGAGCAAATAATAAGGACTCTTAATAGTGCTGTCCAATAAAAATATGTTAAGTGTCAAAAGCCCGCTACTAAAACGCCGCTAGAGTTTGACCAAGAAAAGTCTGCGATGATTTTGATAGCACACGCAGTGCAAATGTTATCAGACTTCAATGAAATTATGACGTATCATAACACTTGCACTGCGTGTGCTATCAAAATCTTTGCAGACTTATCTTGGTCTGACTCTACATGGAATCGAATACAATCGATGTTTCGCTTGCGTTTTATAAACAACTTCCAGAAATAACATAAAATATGGCGTGAACATTTAAGTAAAAACAAGGTAGACGCACCAAACAAAGTCTGCAGCGGATTTGATAGCCCACGCAGTGTAAGTGTTATGTATACGTCATAATTTCATAGAAGTTTGACGTTTAAAATGACACTTACACTGCGTGGGCTATCAAAATCGCTGCAGACTTTTTACGGTCTGACTATATCTATATAAAGAAAATATAGCGAGTATAATGTTTTGTATGAAAACGTTTCTCGCTCTATTTTATTCGCAACCTTACCACTAGCTAGGCTTTTAGTTATAAGCTATAAGTACCAAAAAATTACTCGGATATAGAAATAAAAGCACAACACCATCTAGTGAGCACTCTGGGAGTAACAGAAAGATAAAGAATCAAGAAACAAAGCAAGGAAAAAGTACAGGTGAGGCGTCTGTATAAAGATTAATAGTCTATAACGTTCACTCGTCTCTGATTTAAAACAAAGCTGCCAGCATCAAGCGACATGTTCATCCATCAATTGCGCCTGGCCGCAAATCATCGGCCATTTTGAGCGGCCATTGGAACGGCGCCATTTTGAATCGCCGGCCATTTCGGGACGTGACAGTTCTCAGATGGATGCATTCGTCTGCCTCGGTGAACTTTGAATTAATGGGGCGGATTCAATTCTTTTTATGTGTAAACTTTTGTATATTGGAGATTAAGTGTTTGTATGCTAGTGATTTTTCAACCTGAGATTGCGAGTTTGAACCCCTGCTTGTACCAACACCTACGAAAGAGTTTCTTGAAGCTGTCTGGTGAAGGAAACTGGAATAGGTAACTCAGTCAGCAGAGGAAGAGATCGTGGCAGTCGCTTTCGTAAGAACTAGTGGTTATGCCACACGTATGTAGGTATATTGGTTAAAAAAGATGTTATGTAAGTACCTATTACATTTTTGAACTCTCAAAACGGGGCCTACATAGACGTTATATTCTAAATATTATTATAATAGGCTCCATCAGAAATTATAAAATGGAGTTAGAAAACAAAACAATGCTCTTATGCTAACGGCTCGGTTTAACGTGAGTCATCCTTAAAACGCATCACTATCAGGACTTAGGTACGTGTCTTGAAAACTACCACGTTTCCATTATGAAGTAACCCTTCGTAATGAAGAGCGAATTAATCAAAACTGAGTGGCAATAAGTGGTGAAACAAACGAACGAGTGCCTATTGTCCGCTAACGAGCCGTTACCCGCACAATGAAAAGTGTAGGTGGGCATTTTCACGTAAAAGTGTACCAATTTACTTTTTTCGAAAATCCATTAAGTTTTGGGTTACCTATTTCTACTCAGAATCACGAGGACTAACGAATTAAAAAAAAATGTGTCACAAAAAAAAAAATGTCAGTTTTGTAACGCTTTTCACATACATTTTGTATGGACCGTTACAAACCTGACACCCAAAATTTCTAGTCCAGTTTCTAGTTCCAAATAGTCTAAATAACCCAAAAGTTGATGGTTTTTCGAAAAAATTAAATGATAAGTACAATTTTTTCTCAAATCCCCAGGTACTAGGTACTGGGTCGCTACGTGCTATAGGTTTATTGCCCCAGGCTGGAATTGAACCAGCTTCCCCTACTATCGCGTTATTAAAATATTTTCTGAAAATAATTTAATTTGTTCTAATACTTCTATTCTACTAATAGTTAGTACGTAAGTTTGGTCTTTGTGTTAATTTTGATTGGTTTGTAGTTTTAGTCTAAATTATTAACTTTTTAATTACGCTCAAGTCCCTACGTATTAAATTTTAATCCTTAACTTACTTAATTATGATCATTATTCTTCCACAAATTAATGAGTGAGTTTATAACAATGGTTTCACACGCTTCATCATTTAATTAAAGCTTGCCCGGGGCCACCGTGATGAAACCCGCGACTTGTCTGAGGTTTTCAGCCGCAGTGTATTGTTGCCAATATTTTCATTTCTACCACGGTTTGTTTCTCACAGGTTTTTAAGTTAAAAATTTATAATTATAGTTAATTATTTTAGTAGGCATTATTACAATGCGCTTATGAACGTCGAATAAAGCTACACCGGCTCCAACCCTACACCTCTGCTTCGAGATGATTTAAATCCCTCCTCATCCCCGAGGAGGGTATCCCAATACGGGACCGGCAACAAACTCGGCAAACATCTTTTCAAGCCCGGCCGGGGCTGGGCCAGAGCCTCCAGTCATCCTTAATGCAGTTGCAGCTGACATCCGAACATCATTTATAGGGATAAAAGGCAGGGACAGGCGTGGCTCACTCCGCGATTTCATCGCTTTGCTACAGGTAGCTAAAAGTACATCCGTTCGACCTCAATTTTGGGGTTTGCCGTCGCCACCTAGCGGCCATATCTGTGCTGATCGTGACAGACGCGTTTTGTTAGAGAGTGAGTCTTCTGTACCTAGTACTATTATTTATTCTTTGGTAGGGGGTAGGGTAGGTTAGAGAAATTTGTACACTTAGAAACATACTTGTCATAACTCATAAGCAACGCAACGCATGACAAGTATGATTCTAAGCATACAAATTTCTGGGTCCAGTTTTCATAATGCATTGCATACTTTGCATTGCGTGGGCTCAGTTTATCCATACCCTTAAAACGTCACATATGAAAGGGTTGCTGCACAAAGGTTAAGCGTGTGACAGGCGTGAGCGATGGAGGGTACTCGAGGGCACAGTTTCGGTGATACATCGCCGAGTGTCCAATTAAATTATACTACAAACATATAAACATACTTACCTGTAACCTATATCTGAAAGTTGTTTTACGAAGGCTGGTTTGTTAGCCGCTCCAACTCTAATGATGTTGATGTGAATGTCCATTTTAAATATGTAGGTGGGCATTATCAATCACTTAACCGTGTACCATTAACAGCCGGTTAGCAATCGTCACAAAACTGACGGTCATTGTCAATGTCAAACCGGACATTTTGTCAGGAATGTGACGGTTATGGTAACATTCCATTTCTAACCGCAGCTGCATTACTGTCAATTTTACTATGGAAATTGACAATGACAGCGACGCGTTCAGTACCGGTAGTGTTACAGAAACACGACTTATAAAGTCCCGCTTTAAAGTACAAGTTAAAATGAAAATGCCCAGGTACAGGTTTGTTTCATTAATTTCTATTTTGCCATTCGACGCATGAACGTGTATACATATAATCTATCTACAGTATATATACCTATACCTACTTATAAAATTTTGCAACAATAATTCATCTAAAAATCCAATATGGTAGTACCCAAGATGTCCGGCAGCAACAATGTGCTACATAAATTATTTATATACAGTATACAACGTGCATGAAACGTCCCGATACCGTGCCGGGTTAGCCGTTCTTCATTTCCGGCTGTCCGTCACACCGGATGGTTTTGTCGAATAATGTAGGTATAATAATGCTCAGGTTTCTAATAGAGCCCGAGCTAATCCTATTGTCTATTGTTAAGTAAAACCGCTCGTGCCACGTGCCACAACCACCTGCATAAAAAGTACAGCCAGCCTAGCCAAGGTTACAATCGCTATCGCTTCGACAACGAAAACTTTACGTCTCTCTATCACTCTTCCATATAAGTGCGACAATGACAGTTGCGTTTCGATCGCTACGGAGCGTAAGCGATTGACATCTTGGCTACGCGGCCAGTACATCGGTTACTGAGTGCCGGCGAGTCGAACACTACCAGGCCCCCTAGCCAAGGTTACAATCGCTATCGCTTCGACAACGAAAAGCATTATGTATCTCTATCACTCTTCCCCATTAGTGTGACAGTGACAGTTGCGTTTCGATCGCTACGGAGCGTTAGCGATTGGCATCTTGGCTACGCGGCCAGAACCAGTCTAAAATGTGTCATCGAGATGCGTAACAAAGGCGCGTTATCGGAGAGCGCACCTACACTGGTTTTTTGAGCGTTGGACTAGCCCGCGCTCAGGTGCCAAATAGAATAATTATGACCATTTTTTGCAGGTAAGTAGCACGTGCGGTTTTACTTAACAATAGACAATAGGATTAGCCGCCGGGCTCTATTACAAAGCTACGAACCTACTTTTCCATCGTATTTTCTCGGAAGTTTACATTTTCGAATCAATTTCTTTGTGTTTCTTTACTAGTCCTATACTTATTCGACAGTCAAAAGAGAAGGATTTATTTGTGTGTACTTAAATTTTTATAAAGTCAATTGGCTTTCTTATAAAACGCCTTTTTGTACATACCGCGGTAATCACTGCCGATTTTAATGGGCAGAAAATTTGCGCTTGTACGAGACAAACGGTAGGCAATTTCATAGAATGCCCCATATAATGCCGTGTAGTTGTTTTGGTGTGACAGGCGGCCGATGGCAGAGTAGAGGAAAAACATGCATTTTATAAAGCGCACACATTTCTCCTTGTCGCCGCCCGCCGTATGAGTCTTAATTAGGGTTGCCATACGTCCCGGTACGCCGGGACATGTCCTGGTTTGAAGCATGATGTCCCGGTGTCCCGGCCCATAAGCAAATTGTCCCGGTTTATAAATCATAGTTATTTAGTAGGGGGCATTGAGACAGACAGACGGCCGGACGGTCAACAAAGTGATCCTATTTGGGCTCCGTTATTTTCCTTTTGAAGTACGGAATCCTAAAAATCTACCTACTATTATCTCGAAAAAATTTCGCGCTCGCTTCGCTCGCGTTTTCATTTAGGTAGGTACCTACATTATTTGTGACAGTCAAGTGGAAATTTGGTACACATATATTATGTCAATCTATAACCCGAAGACGGACATGTAACGCGCATTGCAAATACCATATATATGCAGACGACATACAAGTGTATATATCATGTAAGCCAGCTGACATTGACAGTGCTATAGAAAAATTAAACCAAGATCTCACCTCAATAGCATCATGGGCCACAGAAAACTGCCTGTTGCTTAATCCAAATAAAACTAAATACCTAGTATTTGGCAGCAGGCAACAACTGGCTGGTGTCAGTATATCAACCGATGTTATGCTAATGAATACACCGGTTGAGAGGGTGTATGAAGCGCGTAATTTAGGTCTCATAATGGATTGTGGACTACGTTATGAGAAGCATGTCTCCGAGGCCATTAGGAGTTGTTTTTACAAGCTTAAAGTTTTATATAAAATTCGGCCATATTTAAGCGAAAACCTACGCTGTCAACTAGTTGAATCACTTGTCCTATCAAAATTAAACTATGTGGATGTAGTGTTTGGGCCTAGACTTCTTGCAAAGACAAAGAGACTCATTCAACGTGTTCAAAATGCCTGTGCTCGCTTCTGTTTCAATATTCCGTTGAGAGCTCACGTGACACCATTTCTGAACAGCCATAAGATCCTCAAGATGCAACACCGTCGTAAACTTCATTTGGCTTGTCTGCTCTTTGGTGTGCTTAAATATGGTACTCCGCCTTATCTCTTCAATAAGCTTTCTTGTATTAAGCTCCGCGAACGCCGTAACTGTGGAATTCAATTGTTAATGCCACGCCATGCCACAGCAGCGTTTCGGGGAAGTTTTCGCTATGCCGCGTCGAAAGTCTGGAACAATATACCTCCGCCTTTGAGAAACCTGCAAAGTATTCATAGCTTTAAGTCAAAGATTAAACTGTATTTACTTAATCACCAACTTAGCCAAGAAACCTACAGACTTGATACCAGCTGCCTGTAGTTTGTTATTTTACTTATGCTTACCTCAAGTGTTTTGTTCCTTTGGCCTGACAAGGGTTCATCATTCCTTATACGCCATACTTAGTAGAGTGCTGTTATGTTAGTATTTCGTACATTTTCGTAAATTCGTCATCCTACAATGCTGTTTTGCTAATAAGCTAATCTTACAAGATTTTTTAACGTAGATTTAATGAACGCTCGATATTGATTTGGTCTGACATTGCTTTTTAGTTAGTGTAGCCACCGTTGGCGCTAGTAGTATATACAGCTGTAATGCTCAGCCAAGATATGGTCGGACCGGATCGATACAGCGATTTAGAGCACGATGCTTGTTTTATGTATTAATTAATCTTAATTGTAAATAGTCATTATGTTGTATCTTCTTGCTGTGTAACTTTTTTTTTCTTATTTAATTAACTGTTGACTGTATGTTATTTCTGTCTTTTTTCTTCTTGTTTGTTACCTTCCGTGATTCTTCTCACTTGATGGTCTCATCGGAAGATCAGCGCTGGAAGCCACCAGCAACATGCTGAGATGGGGCCATTTCGTGGCACTTTAATCTTATTTTGTGTTTTCTTTTATACTATGTACTGTTCCGATTGTTTGTGCTTACGAATAAATCTATTCTATTCTATTCTATTCTAACGTAAATAAAATGAATTTTAAACATAGGGGGCACTTATTGGGGGGTAAATGAGACACTTTAATAAACAAAGTTTTGCAAACTATATGGTGTTATATATCAAGTGATAGAGCTGTGGGAATCTCAAATATATTTTATTAATAATTTTATGATTAATAGTTTAGAAGTAATTTAAGTAAATAGACAAAAAATTACTACTTCCCCTCTTTATCCCCGAAACTACTAAAATTAAAAAAAAAATACTAAATAGTTCCTTACCTATAGATGACAGAAAAACCTATTAGAAATATGCAGTCAAGCGTGCGTCGGCCTTATTACTTAGTTTTTGATCGTCCCTTACGGGTCTTTTTTAAACATTTCACTCACGTTTAACATCAAAATATACATTGTTGAAAATTGTGTAATGTACGGAACCCTTGGAAGGCGAGTCCGACTCGCACTTGGCCGGTTTTCGTTAAATGTCCCGGTCTGAGCCCCCACACTTATGGCAACCCTAGTCTTAATGCTATGACGGGGCACGGCAGGGCCAGTGAATAAGCCACATTTGTAGCTCAATCAACCCCTATTGCATGTGAAATATCGGTCTTATTTTATTAAAAAGGTTTTTATGAATGTTTTCCTTATAGAAATATGAATTATGAAACCCGGGTAGATGAGGAATTTTAGTAGAAATTGTATAAACTCGTACTAAACACAAATCAATATGTAAACAGGCCCTAAGGCAAGTGTACACGCTCGTAGGGGCCCTATCGGAAAAATTAAATAATTGATTATCTCCGAATTGGAGTTAATTAGAATACTTAAAGACACCGGGTCTTTGAGAAAGTTACTATTAAATTTGGGTTCATGAATGCACTCTTGAAATTAACGAAAAAAAACCGGACTCGCCCACTGAGGGTTCCGTACTTTTAGTATTTGTTGTTATAGCGGCAACAGAAATACATCATCTGTGAAAATTTCAACTGTCTAGCTGTCACGGTTCATGAGATACAGCCTGGTGACAAACAGACGGACAGACGGACAGTGGAGACTTAGTAATAGGGTCCCGTTTTTACCCTTTGGTGCGGAACCCTAAAAACACGGTATATATATGCAAGGGGGTTGGAAGTGCAAGTAAAGTCGAAAACGCATTCATTTCTCTCCACGACTTCCTATAACTCAAGCTTAAGACACCTCTATCTAGGAGTCGCTCGAGCCACGTGATTTACTTTTATCGCCCGATTGCGGACATTTGTTAGACAGTTCCTATTAGCTAGGTACCGTAACTAGGGGTGAGTAGGGTCAAAATTGAAATTCAAACCTCGATAACATTTTATTTTTACATATGAAAACTGAATGGTGTATATAATAAGTGTTCCGGACGTTTGTATTTTAGTTTTTATTTTATTTTGGGTAGTTCCATTTCATAACTTTGACGATAAAGAGGAAAACCCGCCTCACCCCGTAGTGCCTCGTATTTGGGGTGAGAGGGGTTTTATACAAATGTGATTTTGGAAGATTGTTGGATCGATTTTTTTTATTATGCGTATTACTATAGCTCCATTTTAAAATGGAATACATTATTTTTGTAGCAATATTAGCCTTAAAATCCCTTCTCACCCCCCTCTCAAACCTTATCTCCCCATTCATAACCCACCTCTCCCCGCGAAACCTACTCACCCCGTTTTACGGTACTGTACTATCGGTTTATCGAATATGGAAATGTGTAATAAGAGAATGCAATATAAAAGCTAACCCCCTTATTCATAAACGCGCTACAAACCTCGATTAGCTAATAATCGTTTGTCTTTATCTGTCATTTTGACTTATGTATTTGTAAGAAAGGGACAAAACATAATTTAACTAAATCAGGCTCGTAAAGTTTTATGAATAAGGGGGTAAAACTACAATTACAAATTGTAATTTACAATGTACCTATGACATTGCAACGTAATGCTGCAGGGCTGCATTCGGCTGCATTTTTATTTCAATAATGTTTTTCCTTAGTTTCGTCCCCGTTACTCTCTCTGGTTAAATCCTAGGACTGCAAAACAAAACTACTGTTTTTCGCATAACAATAGTAATAAATATATTGCATTTATCTTATGTTTTAAAAGCAAGCAAGACTCCCTGATTCCGACGTATCGCAGCACTTTGCTTTTTAAAGTTTCACGAGACTAGAGATGCAACGGATAGTTGTATGGCCGGATACCGGATATTCGGCCTGACCATCGGCCGTTTATCCGGTATCCGGCCGCCGAATATTCGGCCAGCGGAACTATACCTACATTTCGGTTCTTTAGGTGCGCATTCTGCAGGTTTGTCCTGTACGGTTACCATCAGTTTGTCACTGACATAAACTTTCTATACATCCCGTTTGCACTAATATGCGAGTGCGAGCGAGATGTATAGAAAGTAAATTACGTTCTCGACGGCGTGACAAACTGATGGTAACCGTACTGTTTCCTAGTAAACGTTCGTACGGACTCATTTCTAGGTTCGAAATGAGTGCGCGTGCAAGTCAGTGGAATGATTAAATTGTTTTAAAATAATAAACAAGCATGATAATGACCGTGTCTGTTTCTTAAATCCAATTTGTTTACTCCGAAATCAAGAAATGTTACTATCCGGTCTCCGGCCGGATAGTGTAATAATGGCCGGATAGGCCGAATACCGGATAGTAACCGGATATCCGGTGCATTTCTACACGAGACCCGCTGATCGTACCGATTTATTGCGTTTTATCTAGAGTTTTGCAGAGTGCTCTGAGATGTAGTATTAAAGTAGCTAACCACACGCGTAAAAGAACTAACTGCTGTATTCGAACTTCAAGATATTCACAAGAGACGACACGCACTAGATCCATTCTAGATACGTTATAGTTTAGATATCAACTAGTTCTCTTTTACAGCGCAATCCGAGCAACCAATGTCACTTTTACGTTAGATAGAGTAAGATATCTATTAGATGTGAATTGGATCTCTAAGCCATATCCTGCGGAAATCGTTCAAGAGTATCTCCAGAATCGCGCAAATGTCAAATTTGACAGGTTAGATCTTAAACATATCGTTATCCTATCTTGGTGATGTCTAAAAGATGTCTAATAGATGTCTATTTCAAAAACCGAATCGGGCCCTAAGTTATGTACGTAGCACTTAAGAGGCCCAAGCAAGCTTGGTTCTCCATACAAACGTAGATACATATAAATAAATGTATTACGGATAGCTTTATCCATCTTTATCCACGTGATAAAATAACTGTCACTGTTTAACACTGTGGGATAGAAAGTGACGGACACCGTTTTATCACGCTGTCACGTAGACAAGAACGACCCTCATATCATGATTGAATGATCTGAAACTTTGTACTTACAATAGGATAAGGTATATGGTATATCTAGTCACGGACAGCGTGATAAAACGGTATCCGTCACTTTCTATCCCCCGGTGTTAAAAAGTGACAGTTATTTTATCACGCGGATAAACGTGGATAAAGCCATCCATAATACGCCTGCTGTATATAATTAGTTTATGTGGATTCAAATACCATAGTCAAAGAATACAGCGAATTTAAGTTTTTCACACAAAACTACCCATACAACCATTTCCAGTCGCCGTTACGACGCGGTGTAGACACATCTTGTGTCGACACCGTCTGTTTCGGTCACAATTCCAGTCGCAGAGTCGTCGCCGTGTCGACACAGTTACCAGAAATGGGGAAGGGTCGACACATGACACAAAGTGACATAAAGTGTGGTCGCCGTGTGCACACATTGTTTCGGGTTTGCGACTACTTTATGCCAAAATCATTCGTTCATTCGTTCATTTTGTTCCTGTCAAATGGAAACTGTCAGATGGAAAAATAGTTAAATAAAAATAAGTGACATTAATACGCCATCTCTAAAACGGATTACAAGACGTAATTATATATTGTTTGCATTTATATTACAATAGGACTTAAATTATTATGGGGAATTAAACTGCTCGAGTGATTTGATAAACTAAGTGTAATATAATCAACGCGCCACCACATTGTTTTAGTTTAGCCGGAAATGAAATTGTTTACTTCTCAGTGCTTGTGTTCATAAATATATTATTTGATGCATTTTTAGTACTTCGATGCGTATACTATACTTAAATAACAGAAATAACGCTTTACATACTACGAAACTTGTTAATTATGATGTATAAATATGGTTTAAGGCTGAGAAATATTGCAGTCACAAAGTAGTCGCAAATGTTTCGACTTTGTGTCGACTCTGTGTAGACACATGACACGCGCTGTCAAAAGTAATAACAAAGTTACTGGATTTGCAAAATGGCTCCTTGTGTTCATTTGTTTTCAGATATTCTCAAAGTGTAAAAATGACGTGGTCAGAGATGGGACTTAATGGAATAAAAAAAGTTAATCTTCAAATTTTAATCACGATTAGTTTAGTCGACCTAACATAGATTGAAATTGAATTAATCTGAACATTAATCGAATAAATTATCGATTAAATCTCGGTTGGAAGTTGACAGGGGGCCATTTTTGTACGTAAAAATAATAGAAATGTCTTGCATGCAGATGGTAGCCAAACACTTTGTCATAAAAGTCGAGATGGGTGTCTATTTATAGGTTTTAGGGAGTGCCGATTTCGAAAATGATGACAATTTTGGAATCCAAAATGGCGGCCATGCACTGTGTCATAAAAGTCGTCATGGATGTCGTTTTATACGTTTTAGGGGGCCCCATTTTTGAAAATGATGACCATTTTGGAATCCAAAATGGCGGCCATGCACTATGCCATAAAAGTCGTCATGGGTGTCGTTTTATAGGTTTTAGGAGGCGCAGATTTAAAAAATGATGACCATTTTGGATTCCAAGATGGCGGCCATGCATTATGTCATAAAAGTCGTCATGGATGTCGTTTTATAGGTTTTAGGGGGCCCCGATTTAGAAAATGATGACTATTTTGAAATCCAAAATGGCGGCCATGCACTATGTCATAAAAGTCGTCATGGGTGCCGTTTTATAGGTTTTGGGGGGCGCAGATTTAGAAAATGATTTGACCATTTTGGATTCCAAAATGGTGGCCATGCACCATGTCATAAAAGTCGTCATGGGTGTCGTTTTATAGGTTTTAGGGGGCGCAGATTTCGAAAACGATGACCATTTTGGATTCCAAGATGGCGGCCATGCACTATGTCATAAAAGTCGTCATGGATGTCGTTTTATAGGTTTTAGGGGGCCCCGATTTCGAAAATGATGACCATTTTGGAATCCAGAATGGCGGCCATGCACTATGTCATAAAAGTCGTCATGGGTGTCGTTTTATAGGTTTTGGGGGGCGCAGATTTCGAAAATGATAACCATTTTTGATTCCAAAATGGCGGCCATGCACTATGTCATAAAAGTCGTCATGGATGTCGTTTTATGGGTTTTAGGGGGCCCCGATTTAGAAAATGATGACCATTTTGAAATCCAAAATGGCGGCCATGCACTATGTCATAAAAGTTGTCATGGGTGTCGTTTTATAGGTTTTGGGGGGCGCAGATTTAGAAAATGATGACCATTTTGGATTCTAAAATGGTGGCCATGCACTATGTCATAAAAGTCGTCATGGGTGTCGTTTTATAGGTTTTAGGGGGCGCAGATTTCGAAAACGATGACCATTTTGGATTCCAAGATGGCGGCCATGCACTTTCAGATTTCAGATCATTTATTCGTAAATATCACATACATATTTATAAGTCACATAATAGGTACACACAGTTCATAATTAGTCAATTATTTACATTATGCATTAAGTTTATTACCTTAAAATTATTTATTACATTAATTTGTTTTTAGTAAACATACCTACAGGTTATGATTTACATATTAGGTATTTGATGTGTTAGGGTCAACGGGTTGGTCATTTGCAGAAACTCTGAGACAGTGTAACACGCTAGGTCCATTAACATTGCCTTCAGGTTTTTAGAGAATACAGCGTTGGTTTTAGCCTCTTTTATGTTTAGAGGAACATGGTTATATATGCTCGCCCCGGCAACACTGAGCGCTGCACGGGCCTTCGCCAGCCGCCGGTTCGGAGCTATTAGCAGCGGTTGCCTACGTGACGTCCTATTTAGTGTTTGGTAGGTTTGTAGGTTCTCGCGTATGTAGTTACAAGCTGTCAGTATATATATACTTGGCAAGGTTAAAATCTTATGATTTTTAAATATTTCTTTCGCCGGATGGTCGAGTGGTTTCCGATCAATGATGCGTAAGGCACGTTTCTGTAATTTAAAGAGTCTTTCCCAGGTGGCCGACGTGGCCCATAAGTCAATTCCTTGAATTAAGACACAGTGAAAATATCCAAAGTACGCTTTACGTAGGTTATTGGCAGACAGGGTGGGCGCGAGTCTGGACAGGGCGTAGCACGCCGAGGACAGCTTGTCGCACATGTGGTCGACGTGCGCGGCCCACGTCAGCCCGGCGTCGATCATGTACCCTAAGTACCTTGTCGTGTCTACTTGGGGAACTGTGATATCGTTTACTTTTATATTTATTGGGTTGTGTGTCTTTTTTAACTGAAAATGTATTATATTAGTTTTATCAACGTTTAGTAACATACCATTTGCCGTAAACCACTCGGCCATTTGATGCATTACGTGGGAAAGTTTCAATTTTAAGTTGTCTAAATTATCGGCGTTGACTATGATGCAGGTGTCATCTGCGAACATCACATACTCGGGGTAGGGACAAGCGGTTGTGATATCGTTTACCAAGACCAGAAACAAGTTATTGCCCATCACGGATCCTTGAGGAACAGCAGAACATCCTAACGGTTCCAGAATTGACTTCGTATTGAGCACGTATGTAGATTGCCTTCGATTGCTTAGAAACGAGGCAACAGCATCATGAAAACTTCCGCTGAAACCGTAGCGGGAGAGTTTGGCTAGTAAGAGTGAGTGGTCGATCATCTCGAAGGCGCGCGACAGGTCGCAGAACACCGCAGCGACCTGTCGCCCGCCCTCCAGGTGCGCCAGCACCCGCGTCACAACATCGCGCGCCGCGTCCGCCGTCGACCGCCCGGGTTGGTAGGCATATTGCTGCCGGTTTAATAAGTTATTAGATGTAATATGATTCATTATCCTATTGCTCATCATTCGCTCAAATATTTTTGAAATAACTGGTATCAGTGATATCGGGCGGAAATGTTTAGGTAGGTGCATCTCACCTTTGCCTTTGTAAACAGGCTGTACTTTAATTTCCTTTAGGCTATCAGGATATACTCCGGCGTGGATGCACTTATTGAATAATAATAGGAATAATGAGATTACAACCGGCGGGAAGCAGTCAATAATTTCAGTAGACATGTCATTGTTGTCTTTGGATTTTTTGCGTTTAATTTTTTTACATGTTATTAATATTTCATTCAACGTGAATGGTTCAAACATGTAGGGTGCAGGCGGTGCATCTTGTAGGTATTGATCTAGATATGCGAGCGCGGTGCGAGCGCACGGGTTTGAGTTGTTTACATTCGCATCAATGTAATACCTGTTTAGCTGCGCGGCGGCAGCGGCTGCACGCTGGCCGACGCTGCCGCCCGCAGCCTTACTAACAAATACATCAATTGCACCGCCCATGCATTTCATATTTTTGCCCGTCTCTGCCGATATTACCCGCCATACACTTCTACACATGTTATCACCATTACTGTTTGATATAAGGTTGTTAATAAAATTACTACGTACTTGCCTCAACATTGTCCAGTAGTCACATTCTAAACTTTGCAGCATCAGCCGATCGGTGCGTGACTCAGTGCTGTCAGGTTGCGAGTGCGATGATAAAACCTGTTTAATTTTGTTTATCTTTTTACGTAAAGTTTTTACAGCTTCGTTGACCCACACACTTACAGTATTTTTTACTAAATGTTTTTTTATAGGAAAATAGATATCATAATAATGTTTGATGACATTCATTAAGAGTTCAGTTGTTTTGCTAGGGCAGTCACTTTTATTAAGAATTTGATCCCATTGATAAAAATTAAGACATTGAGTGAAGTCATTTTTTCGTTGAAATGTGAATGATCTTTTAGAAATATGGTTAAGTTGAGTTAATTGATTATTTGAGATGTCAACAATTATACATACACAGAAATGGTCAGATAAATTCAAGTCATAACACGATACAGATTTAATGTCATTTTTATTTATATTGCTATATGCGTGATCGATACAGGTCTTTGATGTATTAGTTATCCTAGTAGGTACATTTACTAGTTGCTTAAACCCAAATTGATGTACTGTATTTAATAGGAATTTTACATTATTACATTTAGGTATTAAATCAATGTTGATATCACCAGTTATTATCACCTTATAATTTTGAATAAAATTAAAACTTAAAAGCTTATTTAGCATAGATAGGTATAAAGGTACATCACCGTTCGGGGGTCTGTATACACACACGATGACGAGGTCAAGTCCGATGCACTCCACAGCACAGATCTCGAACTGGGATTCAATTGCAAGTTCCATGACTTCTTTTCGCTCGATGCATGGGATTCCGGTCCTGACATAGATACAGCTCCCTCCACCGTTCTTTGTTGATCGGCAGAATTGGGCCTTCAAGTTGTAGTTTAATATGTTCACTGAATCTATTTGATTAGCCTGTAGCCAGTGCTCAGTAAAACAAAGCACGTCAATTTGATCACTAATCTGTAGTTCAGATTCAATTTTATACGTTTTGTTTGCTAGCCGATTTATGTTTTGATGTAAAATCTTCATTTGTACGGTGTTATTCAATGGTCTGTTATCATTGTTTAGGTTTGCAGCCTTTGCAGGTGTGGGCGTCTGACTAGTTGGCATCTGCATTGGGAGCTCTTGGCTCCCTGGGCCGGAGAAAGGGCCGCCATTCGGTTATGCAGGTGTTTAAGGGCCATGCAGATGCCGTTAGGAAGTTGTCATAAACATTTGTAGGTATGCCTATCTTGAATGACTTGTAAGTATTTCTTTTCGATGGTATAGCTTCCACGGTGTACTGGACATCATCACAAATACTTCTTAGGTGGCTAATAATGTTTTCAGGCGTTGAATCGTACTTGAAGTAGCACCCGTGTAAGTATCTAAGCACTTCTACTCCGGCAACCTCGGTGTTTTTTGCGGTCCCCTTTATTGATACGGGGGCAGGTTTATGATTGCGCCGACGTTGGTGACGGCTCTTTGGGGGCTCCCAACCAGGCTCGTCGGGCTGGGTCTCTTTGTTTGAGGGCTCGGTAGATGAACTTTCACTGTTTGTTTTCGGTACAGGGTTTTGTGGGGTATTATTCACTTGTTTACTTAAATCATCCGTTTGTACAATATCATTCATAATTTGGTCACTTTTTGGTTTGATAATTTCCGCATTTTTTGCGTTGTCATTTTGTATTGTCATGGCGGTCGGTATGCGCTGGGGCTCCGGTTTTGGTAGCTGGTTCTTTTGTTTGAAATTTGACGGTTTGCTTACAAGCGCAGCCAGCTTCTCTTTCGTTCGGATGGCGGAAGCGCGCGTTTTACGCGGCGCAGGCGCCAGAGTGCGAGCAGGACGGCTAGTCGGTGTCGACACCGCGCTGCATGGTGTAGACGAGGCGCTGTTGTTTACGCTGTTATTGGACAGATCGGTTGACCTCACAGTATTTTTGAACGGTAAAACTGATTTCACTTCACGTATTTCAGCAAATAAGTCGTCTAATTTTGCACTTAACTCCGACACTTTGTTTTCGATCGGTTTAATTAGGTCTATTAACAAGTTTTGCAATGTATTCGTATCACTTTTCTCCATTTTGCCCGTTAATATTGCAAAATTGACGAACGTTCGTTAGTGACGTTTGGCCGACCGCGCACGACTGAATATGTCATAAAAGTCGTCATGGATGTCGTTTTATAGGTTTTAGGGGGCCCGCTTTCGAAAACGATGACCATTTTGGAATCCAAGATGGCGGCCATGCACTATGTTAAAAGTCGACATGGATGTCGTTTTATTGGTCATGGTCATAATTTTCGAAATCTGCTCTTCCTAATACCTATAAATCAACATCTATGACGGCTTATATGACAAAGTGCACGGCAGACATCTTGGAATCCAAAATGGTCATCATTTTCGAATTCTGCACTCCCTAAAACCTATAAAACGATATCCATGACGACTATTATGACAAAGTGCACGGCACACATCTTGGATTCCAAACTGGTCATCATTTTCGAAATCGGCACTTCCTAAAACCTATAAAACGATATTCATGACGACTTTTATGACAAAATACGTAGCCGCCATCTTGGATTATAAAATGATCATCGTTTTCGAATTCTGCACTCCCTAAAACCTATAAATCGACATCCGTGACGACGCAAGTTATCTTTATTTTCAGATCTAACAAATTGCTACAGAATACAAAGGACAAAAAAAGAAGCGAGGAGGTAATGAAACAAGCAAAAATACAGATGATTCCTCGACGCAATTGGATGCTGCTTAAATTGTGTCCAAATTTTTTTGTCATAAAAGTTTTTATTTTTCACATATTACTCTCACAAGTTCCGTGACATTTCGACCTTGTAATTTTTTTGAGTAAATGTTATTAAAAAATGAGGATCTCACTAGAATAATATAATCAAGGTATGTTTATATTTGATGATTGAAATAGTAACGCAAAAAAAATAATATATTTGTGTCTTATATTCCTGCCGAAGACTTTTATTTTTCCTTTTCCTTCTACAGAAGTTTGGCCAAGTAATAAGAATTTAGTGCTCTCAATTTTATTTTGACTTCTACAACAGTAAAGCTACGAGGCCATGTTTGGTATCATTTTCGTATAAATTCGCAGTACCAAATTTAGTTATGGTATCACATTGACACCATTCCAAAGTAAAAACATATAAACTTATTAAAATACTTTCTTTTAAACTCCTCTTCACGCTTAAACTGCTGAACAGTTTTAATTTAAATTTAGTACACATATATTTTGAGTCCCGAGACAGGACATAATAAGTTATCTCAAAAATCATCCTTTAAAGGTGTGAAATGAGGTGTAGGGGGGAATTCAGAATTGACTTCTTGAAGTTAATACTGTTTAAGTTTAGGTTTGAAGTCATGTTTTTTTATCATTTTTAACTAAATCAAAGATGTAGACCATCCCAAATTTAATATAAATCGGTTTAGCGGTTATTGATTTCCCGTACAAATTTCCACGCCACTTTTCACACCTTAAAAAGATGATTTTGGTTATAAGATCTATCCTGTGTCCTGTTCCGGGACGCAAACTATTTCTATACCAAATTTCAACGAAATCGGTTCAGCGGTTAAGCGTCAAGAGGAGTTTAAAAAAAACCGGCCAAGTGCGAGTCGGACTCGCGTATTAAGGGTTCCGTACATTAAGTCCGACTCGCGCTTGACTGCACATTTCTAATAGATTTTCCTGTCATCTATAGGTAAATAACTATTTTGTGTATTCAGACGGATAGACATACAGACGCACGAGTGATCCTATAAGGATTCCGTTTTTTGCTTTTGAGGTACGGAACCCTAAAAAGATTTTTTTTAATTTTGTGGAATGGTGTCAATGTGATACCTTAAATGGATTCAGCAACCCAGATTTATAGGAAAACGATACCATACACGGCCTAGCACCTTCACTGATGTAGATATATCAAGATAAAATTGAGAGCCCTAAAGCGCGGATATCTCAAAAACTATTCAACATATCGAAAAAATTGACTGAATAAACTTGTAATAAATATAGTTTCCGAGATATAATCGAAAAACCGGAAAATGGGACATTCAAAGCCCCCTCTCTTCCCCCCGCTCAAGGGCTACGGCCGGGGACTTTTGATATGTTTACCTCCTAACTTGTCCAAACCAAGTTACAGAGTCAAAAATTGTGTTCCGAGCATTTCCCTCTACAACTTTTTTGAGCATTCGTTGGCTGACCTAAGTAGCTTATTGCATTTCTTTAAAAACTTTTCTGTAAAAGGTTGACGGGTGTTGGGTGTTTATATGGTTTTGGTCGATTATTATCATTTGCATCGCCCATGATGACTTACTAGAATTACTTACGAGCACACGAGACACTAATAGTAGTTTGACAAACCTTGGTTTTCAAGAGGTATTTTATATTGACATTTGCTGTCACAAATTTGCTGTCCGATTTAGTCGCAAACCGCACGCAAAGTGCACACAAATGTGTCGACACCTTGTTACGGAAAAGTGTACACACGGCGACGACACTTTGTTTCGAAACAATTCTAGACACATTGTGTGGACTCTGTTACGACACATCTGACATTTAGTTACCACCTTGATGATTCTGCGACTGGAATGGTTATATGGGTATACTCTGTATCTTTAGGCATTTAAACAAGAGTAAACAAAATCTACCCTCAAATGGCTTCTTAAGCCAGTTGAGGGTAGATGAAAACATTACATGATCAAATAATGTAGGTTAAGGTCAGGTCATTCAGTGACAGATCCAGGTGGTTTTGTATTTGGTTGGTTAATCAATAAATGTTATAACTACCCGAAAATGTACAAATTATTTGTTTACTTTTGGTTAAGTACCTAAAGCATGGACATATATATTACTTCGTAAGGACGCGGCTAACGAGCACTAAAAAGGGGGCCGCTACATGGGTGTGATATTTGCATTTATCACACCCCGGCGCTCAGTCGTGTGGCGAATTGCGCAGTAGAAAGTTGTCACGCAGCATAACACAAAAATGCCTTATTGCGTTGTAAAAGGGTGCAAAAACCATTATAGGAAGTATAAGAAAAAAAATGGGATCTCATATCATCGGTAAGTAATTTCCAATTAGGTTTATTTATTGCTTAAAACCAATTTTAAACGATAATTTTATTTCATTCTCACGAGCAACTAATGTTCGCTCGTACGTCATAGCGCTAATGCATTAACCTTGTAAGGACGTCATTTCTCTTTGGAAGTTATTATGAAGTAGAAATGCATACTGCGTGATTTGTATAGGTAAATTTACTTAAATATGATTAGTTGATTACCTACCGGATATAATTACCGAAATTAAAGTACCTATTGTCTGTCTTACAGAGTTTGTTCCCGTTTCTTTTACATAATTATTAAAAACATTCGAAATAACAAGATCAAGTATTTGTTATTGTTTTATTCGTTGACTTAGGTACCTAGTATATTAATTCTTGTCAGGTTAAAGTTTTTAATTAACTGTAGGTAAAACTCAAAAAAAATTAACAGGTGAGCGCTAGAAACAAAGCGCGCATTTTCAAACACCGATTAATTCACATCGCTGTATTTAATACTTTCCATTACCTACTTATATTTTTGCATCATATTTGTGGACAGGTGGCACGCTCTCGTTTCGGAGGCCAAGATTCTCTTTGGATCACTGAGCCAAAATAGTTAGTTTGTATTGCTGTTTCCTTCTTTTTTACTCTACCTGTTTTGCAAGCAAGAAACTAACAGAAATAGTTGTTCGCCGCATTTTACTCGCGAAAGCTCGGGAGGTACTTATCGAACTGTACTGCTGTAGCTAGTAGCTCGGCCAACTTGTCGACCTTGACAGAGCCGGCTTACACAGGGCGGCACACCGCACTGCGCGAATGTTTAAAATATTGCATTGCCACCTGAGACGATAATGACATCACGAAATAACGTAGAAGAACGGAAACTTATAAGGATAAGTTCGCCCATTTTAATACAATAAATATGTTAACTAAAGCATTTATTACGAGAATCATAAGTAATACATAGGCAAAGGGTTAGGTTAAGACATATGTAGGTAGGGTAGAAAAGGGGTTTCAGTCGATGTGTGGAAGGGCGGCACCGTCGTCGAACCCAAGCCACCAGGCGGGGGACTTAAACCGGTGGCGTGTGCCTCGGATGCACATGGTGGTGGCACGTATAACGGCGTTACTGATCCTGCATCTCAGCCAGCCCAGTACAGTACTTAGAGATCGGTTCCAACGTTGAGATATGGTTTCTGCCATATGTTTTATAACGGAGGACATTTGGGGTGCATAGACGCTGTCAACAGATGTTACAAGTGGTGTGAAAGTTGCATGTCGCATTTCACAGGCCGTGGAATATTTTCTCTGTTTTTCGTCTTCAGCTGATTTTAGTACAGATGTCACGGGTCTTGAGAGGTAAGAAGGAGCGTCAGTGTCGACGACACGGATATCAAACAACGCCAACAAATACAACAAATAATTTTGATTAACCATAAACTTAATCGACGCTCTTCTGATATAAACCGCGAATAAACTTAACAAGCCTTGTACGCCCGTACAAAGTTATCGCGAGAGTCGAGCTCACGTAGTTGTACGCAGTGTGTAACAGATGGCGCTTTTTTGCTGACATGAAGATCGCAACGGGCAATTCATATGCATGCGCTCATCCATAGTTTATATCTATGACCTAAAGATACAGAGTATAGTTTTTGCTCTATTTAGTTTGTTTTATAAACTGGAGCTATACCTTTGTAGGTATAAACTAATTACGTTATGGACTATGCAAAGTTACATTACAATCCAACATGCTCTTTGGCACATTGCTATAAGCAATAAGTATACCTACATATTCCACAAGTTGACGTCATTACGTTTGGCGCACTTTTGATATTCGACAGGCAATCTTGTACATTGTATGGGTATTTTGCTATAACTTTACTCGAAGTACACTCCAGAGCAAACTTAGTATGGCATTTCCATAGTGACCCGTTTTGATAGCACTTCACTTTATACAGGGTGTGGCCCTTAATAAGAGCAAAAAATCAAACTGGAGATTCCTTGGAGTACCCAAAGTTACCACCAAGTGGTCCCGATGGTTCAAAATTCTTAATTTAGGAGAAATTTTAATTTAAAGTCAAGTTTAGCAAGCAATGGATTTTCACATTGCGTTACGGTCGCTTATCTGTCGTAAGATGTCATGGTACCGGGACGTCTTGGTACGCGCCTTTTAGTACAATTTATTTTAAAAATTAATACAGAGAAAAGTAGCTCTTATTATTAGGAAATCAGAACTCTATCAATATGCAATGCCACGTTATGTTTTGTTGACAAACTCAAAAAACTTTTTTTGCTATGTAATGGAAACATTTTTTTAAATAATTTATTCTCGTAATAAAAACCTCCATAAAACACTTACTTCATTATCTACCTATTTGAAAAATGCTTTGAACTTTGTCAATATTGACAACTGTCAAGCGTATGCATAACAATTAATTATGTAATTCAATCTAAACAAGATGACTGAATTACATGATTGAACGGTGCAGCTAGAAGAAGTTCAAACCAAGCTGTTGCACAGCAAACGATTTCCCGATCGGAGGCAGACTGACAGTGTCATCGTCAACGTTGAACGTAGTGCCACGTTTGCGGGACAACGAGCCTTCCCGGGGCTCAGGACGGCGGTGCATCCTATCGGCCAGCGTGCATCAGGCGGTGATATTCGAGTCTGTTGTTGGCGGTATACCAGAGAATACTCCGCAATTTTCAACAACCACCAGTATCAAAATATCAGAACTATGTGTATTCTATTGATCTAACCCAGAAGTCGTCTAGAGGAGAAAAAATACATACATACATACCCATATTTTATCAGTAATTTGATAAAATATGGGTACCTAATGACACATCACATCGAAAATAGAAAAAGCAAAAAAGCAATCTATCGGGTAAGATTGAATGGAAACTGAAAAGTGTTATTCTTGTTTGTTGGTTGTGTTAATGTAAGTACTAATGTTATGTAGTTGCTTAAGATTAATAAACGCAGTAAGTATAAGTTTTTGTTCATTATTTGGGATAAATAGCTAGGAAGAGAGAGAGATAGACGTAGCTACGACGTGGTCAAAGTGATTTTTGTATGAGAAATAAAACTTTCCATTCCAAAAACTTCTTAGAAACTTTGACTTTCCGCAACTTCCTCATCTGTACTCTACATGGCTCTGAAGCGGCCAACCAACCAAATTGGTTGGGTGTTTTTTAGTGTTATCGAAGGTACTTTATCACTGAAAAGAACAGAGGGCTGAGTTTGCGCCGTAGCAAACAAAACGGTTATCTCTCTCTATCTCACTCGCACTAATATCACTCGTCGATATTAGTGCGACAGTGAGAGAGAGAGAGACATTAGCGTATCGTTCACTACGGCGCAAACGATTGGCATCTTGGCTAAGCACCCTGTACATATTTAGTACTTTTACAAAGACTGCATGCAAAAACATCAAGTACGTTGCTTTTTATTATAAGTAAAGTTTATAATTATTATCTCAAACTGTCTCAAACCTTCACGATGATGATAGAGATAGCGACAACAGAATCAGAGATACACTTGTCTCTATTATTGCCAGTTCATAGAAATAATAAAGACAGCATACGTTAATAAAAGTTTGGTTAGACTTTTGTCTGTGCGCAAAGAGAAGAGTCGTGGAACTACCACTGTTTTGTCAAAAACCCCTTTTGCGTTTGCGTCGCCTTTCAAAAAGTTCATAATAATTGTATTAAACCTTCACAGTAACAAGACATAAACCACGCATTGCAAATTTTTCAGTTTGTTTACTCTATTACTAGTGGGTACATACATGACAATGTTCGTCAAGTTGCTAAATCAAAATAAAGCAAAATAGAAATAATAAAATTATAAAGTTAATCAATTATGCACGTGAAATTATGTAACATAGTGACAACGAAACAAGAGTAAATGTTAACCGAGCTTTATTGTTAACTCAGAGCTACGAATTTGGGTGCACCAAATGTGATTCTGATTGTGCCCGTACGCTGTTGTACAGCCAGATGAATTAGCTGTGAAATTCTTCGTTCGTTTTGAGACTTTTGAGAAGGCCCTACACCTAGTAGTGCATATGTCGATGTCGTGTCGGAGCGGAGCGGAGTCAAACGGAGAACAGGTTGAACTGTCGTTCGTAGTCGTTGTCGTGAAAAGGAAACATTCTTACAAAATTATAAAAGTGTAAGTTTTCTCGTGAATTGTGAAGTGGTTATCCAGTAAGATTGACATAATTATTATCAGTGATTTTATTAAAGTGCACTATTTTAGTTGGAACTGCTTAATAAATAACTCAAGTTACTTTATTAGCATTTTACTCATTTCGTCCTTTTGCCCATCAGGTCTATTTGATAAGGAAACTGTTAAGTAATGTTGAAAAATGTGACTATTTCATTAGAACTGCATGTTTAAAAAGCAATATATGTCTGCAGTACATTGCTGGGTCGATTAACTTTGTTAGAAAATAATAAAAAAATAATTTTTCATTTTAATTAATTGAAACTATTTGGACTTGATTCCTGATTAGTTAAAGGGTATGTACTTTATTTTTTTGCTCTTATTACAGGCCACACCCTGTATACCGTAGACGCCCCTCCAGTCCGATAGTGCTCCTGAGGCTGAGTGACTACGCGCCTAATTCGTACTTATCTTTGACATATGAGAAGCTCGCGACAGGATTGCCTCGAAAGTGCCTCGAATGTGCCTCGAAAGTGCCTTGAAAGTGCCTCGGTGCATTATTAAAGTTAGTCCCGTGCAGTTTCCACACGGGTGTTGAAAGCAACGCCGCCTTGTAGATTAGATTACAAGTTGTTGAAAAATAATCCGAGTGCGCTGAAATGCAATATTAAAGTTTTATAGGAACGTTCAATGGAAAAAAAATGTACGTCACAATAGCATCGATGTATATGTCGGCGGCCGATCGTAAGATCAGGCATATAGTGAAATTCCTAAGCATGTCGTGAAACGTGAAAATCTTTGACCCGTTCTCTGAGACGACGGAGCCCCGCTACGCGGGGCACCTATTTCTGGGCAGTTTGCCCTTCGGGCATATGAAGCAACCTAACGAACCTATCCTACCTATACATTGGTTTAATGTGACTATCGTCAAAACATTACACAGGAACATTACGATCTGCCTGATCTTACGATCGGCCGCCGACATATAGGCTTGAGCAGACTTAAAATTTACTAAATTTGAATTATTTGATCGTACCTCTAAACAGCGATTATCACATTAAGGCGTATCCGGTGTGTGAGCGAAACAGAGCACTTACATAACGTTGTCCCGCTCTAACATCGGAGCGACGTGCGTTGCATCCAATGTGATGTGATTTTTCTTAGGTATCTTGAGGTTGGGGATTTCGAAATTAAACACAGTAAATATAAGTATTACTCCTAATAATTGTATAAACGTACTTAAACATAATCACAGACAGATCGTCTTCAACTAAATATTATTTATCTTAAATTATGATTATGTAATGTAGGTACCTAACTTATGTCTGCTTATAAGTAATATGCATATAGGAATTGTAGGTTACGTCTTGTCGTCATTTTTTTAATTAATAACCTGCTACCTATTAATAATATATATTGAATTCAAACGTAACTAAATTCTTCCAGAAATAAACAAAAAAAGTAACAAACAAAATATTCAAATCATCAGCCCGATAGGCTCCTCTTCACGTTGGGTCAACGCCAACGAGGGATGCATTTATGCGTTAGAGGGAGCAAGTGATATTGCTATCTCATTCTACCGCATGGCTGCGTCCCTCGTTGGCGTTGGCGTTGGCCCAACGTGAAGAGGAGCCTTAAGAAAATACTAAAACTTTCTCTAACGGGGACTAAACAAAATGAATGAAATTTCGGCACGGTATATATTTATCTGGCAAAGTATTCTCAGTGCATTGTTCTGTGAATGGGCAGGAATCTAGCGTTTTCAGAAAGGCTAGAAAATAATATCTTGCTAGGTATCCTAGAGTGGAAGTCATCGTGGACTATGATGTACCCAAACGGGAGGCTTGGGTCGAAATTAGTGAAGTTTTCGGATGGAGTTGGCGATGTTTGGATCATTTGGTCTCTTGTTTTTTCGGTCGTGTCTTGTTCTTCGGAGTAAGAATGCTGAAAAAATAGACTATTTCAGAACTTATATGATACCTAATTATTGGGAGAGAGTATACCATTTTGTACCATTTGGACTTGAAACTCTAGGTCCATGGGGTCCCAGCGCGCATAAGAGTCTCCCCAAATATATCGACGCGCATTCGGCAAAAGCCGATAGGAAAAAGCTTTATGTCCACGCAATAAGAGCGAAGAAGCCGACGACGCGTCGGCCGGCGCCGGTCGATGCGAGCCGAGCCGAACGACGACTTTTTCGCTCTTATTGCGCGGACATAAAGCTTTTTCCTATCGGCTTTTGCCGAATGCGCGTCGATATATTTGGGGAGACCCTAAGTTGTTCGCAGAAATCGCGAAGCATCTGGTTGACGTAACTGGTGACCGAAAAGCTGGCGGCTACCTCGCACAACGTATCGGCATTGCGATACAGCGAGGAAATGCCGCCAGCATCCTTGGTACAATGCCTCAAGGGCCTATTTTAAATTTAAGCTAGTTATTAATTTCATTTAGTAATACCACTGTATAAATATAATATATCTTGTTTGTAAATAAATTATTTTACATTATTGGGAAATATTAGATGGATTTTTATTCAAACTTAAAATCAACACCTTAACAAAACCTTACGATGATTTATGTCAAGCCAAATAGCGCTATCTCAACAGAAAAAATATTGCTAACTTATACTTAATTTAATAGTTTCTGTAGCTGATAGTTCCATTTTTTAAAATATGTTCACATCACCAATTTGAAAAAGGGCTTTTTCTTCCCTGCTAGGCCATCAAAGTGGAACTTTTCTTCCCTGCTAGGAGGGATCAAAGTAACAATTTTCTGTTCTAGCAGACTATTTTTACATTTTATTGCACATTATTTTTTTAGCTTAATTATTTTGTTTAAGCATCATAATTCCCTCATAGGAGATGTGAAAAGCAGTATGTGTCATGACTCACACGGTATCAAATTTATTTCGTCTTGGGCGTTAACACTTGAATCCCTCATTACGCTCAGGATTCAATTTACGCCCTTGACGGAAATATATCATTTTGATCCCTTGTAACACAAACTTCTATTGTAATTGAGATAGCGCCATTTAAAAAAAAAAATGTAGATATACATAAATATACATACTTACCTCTATACTTTTAGGTGTAACTGTAAACACGGTAGAGTCTTCCTCAGCAATAGTTTCATACGAATCATCAGAAGGTAATGATTCCGTGTCCGTATTGTATTCAGTCGATTCAGACGGATATTCGTTTTCAGCAGTATTATTTTCTGAAAATAGTGTAAGATTATTTATTTGTATTATATAATATTGTTGCCTGTGCAGCCACAACACAAGCCTTCTTGAAGTTCCATAATATTTATTTATTTATTTAAGTATTATATATAATTTGTTATGTTCAATAATAGTTTTAGGTGCTGCTTTAAGCTTAAAAGTGTAAGATCTGATGCTGATCTTAAATGTATGATTTACCTATATTGCTTTTTATACCAATACAATTGTATTTGCGAAAAATATGACAATTAATTACCTGTCGTGTTAGTTGCTTCTATACCGGGCATACACTCGGTTAATTCTTCTACTGAAGACCCTGAAATAAAAAAAAACATTAGGTATTCAATTCATAGAAATTTTGCAGGTAAACGGCCTAGGTAGATTCAGACCAAGAAAAGTCTGCAACGATTTTGATAGCACACGCAGTTGACGCAGTGCAAGTGTTATTTTAAACGTCAAACTTTTTCGTTCGTCGCGACATCTATTGTCGACTAGCAGTACTGATAAATTCCGCTACTTGACGCTAGATGTCGCCTTCGAAATAATTCGCGGTTTGGTAAGAAAATTTGTATGGAGTTACCACTCTTTCTTTACCTATATTTCGCTATTTTCGCTATGGTTTAAAGTAGCTATATAATTAAATATATTAAAAACGGGTCACTCACGTATTTTAAGTCGAAAAACGCTCGACATCCCGACCGTCGAGCCGCGCGTCTGCGCCGGTCCGTCACCGTAAACGCAAGCTCCTGATGACACTCCTCGGTACGGAGTGAAACATGTCGAGCGTTTTTCGACTTAAAATACGTGAGTGACCCGTTTTTAATATATTTAATATGTCTGTGTCTCACGGAACTTTTGTTATTAAAATAGCTATATAATTACATAATACGTAAGATAAGTAGGTAGATTTCCTTTGATTTAAATAATCGTGATTATTTTATAATTACATTTACTTATCATCTTCTTTAAATCTGACCTGAGATTGTGTGGTCAACAGGTGGAAAGACTGATACTGGGCTTATACTGCATTTGAAAGTATCTGAAACGAAAGAAAAGAAAACCTTTCATTCTAAAAATTTAACTTTAGTTAGTACTAAGTATACTACTATTAGTACTTTACTATAGTATTAGTAGTTGGAATATACTAACTTTACTTAGGTACCTACTACTAGGATAGAGAAATACTCGACTATGAAAATATACTTGGTCAAGCAGATCTTGTCAGTAGAAAAAGGCGGCAAATTTGAAAAATGTAGGCGCGAAGGGATATCGTCCCATAGAAAATTTGAATTTCGCGCCTTTTTTTACTGACAAGGTTTGCTTGACCAGCTATGTATAGAATGTATGGAATATGTATGGAATGGAGTGAGCACTAGCTATAGTATTTTTTCTCTATGCTAATAGTTTGGCGCGATGACCTAAAATGAGTCTTGGCCTCCAACACAAGAGCGCGCCATTTTACTTGGTCCTGTGCGTAGTCACGCCAGTTTTCAGTAGTAGTTGGAAATTATTATTATTATTTATTCAGGTAATTACAATACAATATCTAAACCGAGGACCGTGAAAACTGGCTTCTACTTCACCGACAAGAAGCAGGCTCTTAAAATTATGATGATGATGACTCTTTGTCACGTCAAAGGCGGTACAAAATGAGCTTTGTCCAATATCGCCACCTTTACTCTTACCTTCACTCATCATTCTATTGCCCTTTATCCCATTCATTTGGGGTCGGCGCAGCCAGGCGTGGCTCACTCCGCGATTTCTTCGCTTTGCTACAGGTAGCTAAAACTACATCCGTTCGACCCCAATTTTGGGGTTTGCCATAAGCCGCGCGTGGTGCTGTCGCCACGTAGCGGCCATATCTGTGCTGATCGTGACAGACGCGTTTTGTTAGAGAGTGAGTCTTCTGTACTTAGTACTATTATTTATTCTGTGGCGCAGCATGTCTTTCTCTTCCATACCTCTATCTTATCAATCTTATCATTCATTTTCGTTCGTTTCATATCATCTCTCACACAGTCCATCCACCTTTTCCTCGGTATATACCACGTAGTAGAAGTACCTACTATATAACACCTCCCTACCCTAGTAGCATTTTCGTTGGGGCCCACGGTGCCAACGGTAGGGAAAACGTTGGGACGAGGTTCGTTCCGTAGCCAACATTAATTTTGTATTGGCCCACCATCGCATTTACCAACATTCGCTGTGGCACAGATGCCCAACAATGGGCCTTTGTGTATTTTGGTACCGTTGGCTAAACAACGATAATATTCGTTGGCCCAATGATGACATATATCGCATTTACCAACATTGGCAGTGGCAGTGATGCCCAACAATGGGCCTTTGTGTATTTTACTACCGTTCGCTAAACAACGATAACATTCGTTGGCCCAATGGTGACGAATACCGCATTTACCAACATTGGCTGTGGCACGGATGCCCAACAATGGGCCTTTGTGTATTTTGGTATCGTTGGCTAATCAACGATATCATCCGATGGCCCAATGACGACAAATATCGCATTTACCAACATTGGCTGTAGCATTGATGCCCAACAACGGGCCTTTGTTTATTTTGGTAACGTTGGCTAATCAACAATATCATCCGATGGCCCAATGATGACAAATATCGCATTTACCAACATTGGCAGTGGCAGTGATGCCCAACAATGGGCCTTTGTGTATTTTGCTACCGTTCGCTAAACAACGATAACATTCGTTGGCCCAGTGGTGACGAATATCGCATTTACCAACATTGGCTGTGGCACGGATGCCCAACAATGGGCCTTTGTGTATTTTGGTAACGTTGGCTAATCAAGGATATCATCCGATGGCCCAATGACGATACATATCGCATTTACCAACATTGGCAGTGGCACTGAAGCCCAACAATGGGCCTTTGTGTATTTTGGTAACGTTGGCTAATCAACGATATCATCCGATGGCCCAATGATGACAAATATCGCATTTACCAACATTGGCTGTGGCACTGATGCCCAACAATGGGCCTTTGTTTATTATGGTAACGTTGGCTAATCAACGATATCATCCGATGGCCCAATGACGACAAATAACGCATTTACCAACATTGGCTGTAGCATTGATGCCCAACAACGGGCCTTTGTTTATTTTGGTAACGTTGGCTAATCAACGATATCATCCGATGGCCCAATGACGACAAATATCGCAGTTACCAACATTGGCTGTAGCATTGATGCCCAACAATGGGCATTTGTGTATTTTGGTAACGTTGGCTAATCAACGATGTCATCCGATGGCCCAATGATGACATATATCGCATTTACCAACATTGGCTGTGGCACAGATGCCCAACAATGGGCCTGTGTTTATTTTGGTAACGTTGGCTAATCAACGATATCATCCGATGGCCCAATGACGACAAATATTGCATTTACCAACATTGGCTGCAGCATTGATGCCCAACAATGGGCCTTTGTGTATTTTGGTAACGTTGGATAATCAACGATATCATCCGATGGCCCATTGATGACAAATATCGCATTTACCAACATTGGCTGTGGCACTGATGCCCAACAATGGGCCTTTGTTTATTTTGGTAACGTTGGCTAATCAACGATATCATACGATGGCCCAATGACGACAAATATCGCATTTGCCAACATTGGCTGTAGCATTGATGCCCAACAATGGGCCTTTGTGTATTTTGCTACCGTTCGCTAAACAACGATAACATTCGTTGGCCCAATGGTGACGAATACCGCATTTACCAACATTGGCTGTGGCACGGATGCCCAACAATGGGCCTTTGTGTATTTTGGTAACGTTGGCTAGTCAACGATATCATCCGATGGCCCAATGATGACAAATATCGCATTTACCAACATTGGCTGTGGCACTGACGCCTAACAATGGGCCTTTGTGTATTTTGGTACCGGTGGCTAAACAACGATAACATTCGTTGGCCCAGTGAGCACAAATATCGCATTTACCAACATTGGCTGTGGCACTGAAGCCCAACAATGGGCCTTTGTGTATTTTAGTAACGTTGGCTAATCAACGATATCATTCGATGGCCCAGTGAGGACAAATATCGCATTTATAACTATAGCCGGTCAAGCAAGTTTGTCACTAGAAAAGGTCGCGAAATTCAAATTTTCTATGGGATGATAACCCTTCACGCCTACATTTTTTAGTCGCTCTTTTCTAATGACGGAAATGGCTTGACAGAGTATAACACCATAAACAAACAAATAAATATCACACGAGCATTTTAACAGAGGCCAGGGGCTGCGTGACGTCATCAAAATAGCTACCAGTTGAGTTTGCTTGTGGCGTCACTAGATGGCGTTACTGTCTCCAAACATCGAAGTTATAGTTATATTCTCGATTATTCCGGATATAATCATAATATTTTTTAAAAGTAACTTATAAATCTAATAACTATAACTATAAAATTTATAGATAAATTTAAAAAATTGTATTTTACCAACATTTTCTCAATTTAAATCTCAAAAAACATAAATCTCGCTTACGAAGTTTCGAAGTGCGGTTAGTATATATACAAATTAGAGTGTATAGTAAGTGTACACATAGTGTAGTGTGTGTGTGTGTAGTGTGTGTAGTGTGAGTGTGTAGTGTGTAGTGTGGCTTCGGCAGTACATATACTAAAATTGGAACGATACAGAGAAGATTAACAACAACTGCTGCCTAGGGCCTTCATGTGGATACAACCAATGCCTACCGTAGTGTAATTGTAATATTTATCAGCAAAGGCCCAACGTCGTATTACACAACCACTTACCTAACGTAGGGTAACTGTAGGACTCGTAAACAAAAGCCCATTACATAATTAGACTGTAGGCCCACTATAAATTACACAACTATTTACCTACGGTAGTATTGTAAGAATCCTACACAAGGCCCAACGTTAAAGTTACAATGTAGGCCCTTTGTGGGACAAGCTGTGTTGGGCCTTCAACCTGGTGCGCGACTATCTACCGACCTACCTGACTTGCCGTTGGGTAATTGTTGAATTTGCAAACAGAAGCACAACGAAAAAATTGCCCTTTTTTATTTTTTTGCAGTTGGCCCTACAGCAAGCCATACAGCCAAATGTAACAATTAACCAACCATCAAACAAATGTGTATAGGCCCAACCACGGCCCAACCAAAACCACCACCGTTGAATAATTGTATGATTTATTTAAATAGGCCCAACGAAAAAATTACTCTAATGGCCCTCTGTTGGGAATCTTCGGGAGGGCCTTTGTCGAGGGCCCTCCAGCAAATCGTACGGCCAAATGTAACGATTAACCAACCATCAAACAAATGTGTATAGGCCCAACCACGGCCCAACCAAAACCACCACCGTTGAATAATTGTATGATTTATTTAAATAGGCCGAACGAAAAAAATACTCTTATGGCCCTCTGTTGGGAATCTTCGGGAGGGCCTTTGTCGAGGGCCCTCCAGCAAATCGTACGGCCAAATATAACGGTTGCCCAACTAATACGTAAACAAAGGCCCAACAAAATCCCTACAAGAAAATGCTATTAGGGTAACGAATAGACCGATTTGGTTTTCTGCCAGCTCTCAACCGAGATTGCACCATTCGATCAATCTTATCGTGATGGGTCTCGGCTGAAGTATGCAAGATATTCTGCTTTCCAATTTGAATTTTAGATTAAATATCACTAACCAAAAGTAACTACAGTTCAAAAGTACGATCGCATAGGGGCCAAAAAGTAAATAATAGCACATAATAAATAATAGTACTAGGCATAGAAGGTACAAAACAATAATTTTTTTTTACACATACATATTTAACAAGGAATCTGGCATTGCAACGAGGCCAACGAGTAACGTAGTCTCATCTTATTTAATTGCTCCTACTACTAATAATAAATAAATAAAAAAGTCTTTTATTTCTCGCCAATATAACGTACAAACACATACAATTTACATAATAAACACAAAAAGACATGCTTCGTAGAAAGTCGCAGTACATTTCCATATCTCCTTATTCTATCATGCTATTTTTGATGAATTCCTTCCTTTTTATTAAATTTTATTAATTAAGTACTCATTAAGTTCAGTCCTACTACTAATAATACATGTTAAAGGCTCCACTAACATTGCAACAAATCGCATGCGATTTTCGATACATTACGGCGTTTGATCGATCGATTGCATTCTTTGCACATACTTAGCCGGCAATGTATCGAAAATTGCAACTTGTTGCAAGGTCCATGTAGCCCTTTACCTTTCAACAAGAGATTGATTTGGTCCCTGTAGAGCCGTATGGCGCCGGAGAGCAGGACAGAGAAGCTGCGCAGAGAGAGACGGTTGCGGGGGTGGCGGTCGCGCCGCATCCAGTGGCCAATCTCACCGCTACAAAAAATTATTAACCTCTAACTACTGACTTCCCATGCGTAGAATGGCTCCTCTACACGATGGGCCAGCGCCGGCCACTCCAAGGGACGTAGCCATGCGGCATAAATGCGTCCCTTGGAGTGGTCGGCGTTGGCCCATCGTGTAGAGGAGCCAGAACACTGAAGGCCTACCGCGAACCACGTTTGACGTGTTGCCTCTCTGTCGCACATGTAAATTCGTACGTAAGTGTGACAGGGAGGCAACACGTTGATCGTGGTTCGCGGTACGCCCTCAGATCTAAAATGACGCATAAAAAAATTGAAGTGTGCAAAATGAACAATCATGAGTGCGAAAGAGATTACAAATGAAGGAAAAAACGTGACCACTTTAGCTCCATAGCGGCCGCTTGAATATACAAAACGTAACGTAATGTTACAGGACTCCAAAATACAAGCTTCTAGGAGACCCGGGAGCTTTAGCATAAAGTGTTATACGTCATAAATTGTTACAAAAATATTTCAAACAATTTATTCGTCACATTGCAAATGCAAACTGAATATTAGGTGGTTTACACACGGCGCGCGTATGCGGTAAACCGCTGCGAAATTGTAAATGCTGTGGTCAACTCAACGCTGGGTCAACGCGCAGCAAGTAGCCATTGACGGCAATGGACAATTTTGTATGGTGACACTTGGTGAGGCATCCTGTTTTAATTGTTTTAAAGCCAAGCCAAAATGGCAAAAAAACGGAATATTTCTGCTGGCTGAACCTCTAACACATATTTTAAGCGTTATTTTAATTTTAAACGTTAAAGATTCTACTTACTTTCATACATTTTTTAAATAAATCAGGATGAAATGAAAACTAAGCAAACAACTTTAGCATCGGACCAAATACGTTGGAAAAATTACGTATTCAAATGTTGAACGACTAATGATTTCGATTGCCAGAAAAAAATATAAAAACGTAAATCCCCTCTGAGAAATCGGATTTTTCCAACTAAGTAAATAAATTTATGAATATTAATGGACAATTATGAGTGCATTATGAAATCTGGACCCTGAAATTTGTATGCTTAGAATCATACTTGTCATGCGTTGCGTTGCGTATGACAAGCATGTTTCCAAGCATACAAAATTCAGGGTCCAGATTTCCTAATGCATTGCATACATGACATACGTGGGGTCAGTTTGTCCCTACAGTACTCATTATTACCTATACTATACTCATTTATTCATAACACTATTACATATATAACACGTGACAATTTTATTTATATAAGTACACAAGATAGACCAGTATATAAGTAGGTACATAAGATAGACCAGTACATACCTAGACTAGTTATATATATACTACATAGATTAAGTTAGTTTCGTTTTAGTTTATTTTAAAATTTTAATGTATTATTTAGTTTTATATAAAATTAACCCTAATTTTATGTTTAGTAATAATGATACTAACCCCAATGGACTTACGTCTGAAATAAATATTTTTTTATTCATTTATATTAACGTTTTACGTACCATATCACAGGTAAACTGATTTCTTCATCACTATGTATTTTCCTCCGATGTCCGGCTCTCCACGCTTTAATAATCTCCTTGTTCTGCACCATTTTTCTACTGTAGAAGGCCATTTTCAATTTAACTAGGAATAGATTTACTTTTAACGACGGCGATGTATTGCAAATTGGTTTGCGCGCTTTTTTATGGACTACCCTCATTTATTTTACAGGCGGAAGTTTTGTCAACAGCCATACCTTTATGTATAACCCCATAGAAGCGGGGTTGGCAACTGTCAAAGGTTTGTATAGACTAAAGCACCATAGGTTTACTCAAAAACACCCAACATGTCAGTAGAAAAGGCGCGAAACTTAAATTGTCTATGGGAGATCAACCCTTTGCGCCTACATTTTTTTTAATTTGCCGCCCTTTTCTACTGACAAAGTGGCAGTATATTCACAGTAGATTTGGCTTAAAGGGCCAGAACCAATACCAAGAAATTAAAAAAAAAAACAAGAATTTGACGCTGGTGCCATCTGTTAAATACTTCAGATAACCTAATTGTATAGTAGTAGAGAGAGAGAGAGAGAGAGAGAGAGAGCACGAAGGGTGCAGAATTATGTAGGGAAATTTACAATAATGTATAGTCCTACAAGAAATTGTAGAAAATTATTGAGGGCGCCATTTCCTACGTAACTATCACATTTTTGACGTAAAATGCTTAAGCATGGTAGCAATTTAGTATGGATTTTTTTTTAGTTCCATTTTATTTAATTTCTTCTTCTTTATGTCGCACTATACCTACACTATCTACAGCTCGGCAAAAAAGAGTAGAAATTAAAAAGTGGCAACATTGTTGTGTCGTCCCTTTCAAACCAATATATATAATTATAAGAAAACGGGACGACACTACAGTGTTGCCACTTTTTAATTTCTACTCTTTTTTGCCAAGCTTGTATATGCATACACTATCTTCTGATTTATGCGCAAATAGTAACTACGGACCGATAGTGTCCATAAAGGTTTTGCTTTGTACGAAAAATGCAATACTCCCGAGGGAAATTTAAAATATTTTCAAAAAAACACGCTGCGAAGCCGCAAGCTAAACCAAGTCATTTGTAAATACAGTAGGTGTGTGTGGTTTTTAGCTATCATTTTCTCTCAATTACTCTAAAAATATACTTATGTTTACAATTTTGCTCGTCAACCGGGGGAAACTCCTCCCTTCGGTCAAACTCGGCTCCGTTCGGCCACAGAACAAATAATAGTATATACTAGGTACAGAAAATACACTCTCTAACAAAACGCGTCTGTTACGGTTATATGTCCGCTAGGTGGCGACAGCGCCACGCGCGGCTATGGCTAGCCATCAAAATTGGTGTGGGACGGATGTACTTGTAGCTGTACCTGTTGTAAAGCGACGAAATCGCGGAGTGAGCCACGCCTGGTTCGGCTCAGCATTGCTCTGAGCAATTATTTAGGGTTAACACATCTTGACGTCCCTTTGCGTGCGCGACCACAGATAAGATAATGGTTTGAATTTTGACAACCCTAAATAGCCGAAAGGGATAGTGCCATATATTAGAAAGGGACAGCATGATTCGATCCTGAACCGCTGTCAAACTTCGGTTTTGTAGAAAGTTTCCTTTTTATACGGTAGTATGATTATTTATTGTGGCAATATAATGGCAACATCATTTAAGTCATAATAAAATGGAATTAATGTCAAATAAAATTAGTGTTCGTCATCGAGAACACACGAGTAAGCAATTATTGGAATATCACAAGTTAATTGGACTGTTTGGCTTTTGAAGTCTGTATCAAACAGTATTAATTAAGTAGGCAGCAATTTTATGACCTCAATTTACTACCATCGAATATTCCAATTTCATTTAAAATCATAGCGTTATTTATTTCAGAGTGTATTGAGATATTTTGGACTAGATATAGTTGAAAATTGTTAGAGTCTGTGCGGAAAGAGAAGAGTCGTGGAATGTATTGGGTCCCATAGAATCCACGACTCTTCTCTTTCCGCACAGACTCTATGGCATGCATATGTTTTGAGTTTTGACGTGATAACGTCTTATAAATCGATGAACACCGGTAGCATGCACGAAAAAGTGTCACGTTGTGGACAAATCTCCATGTTAACGCTGTGGACAGGTCTCCATGGTAACGTTACGGCCACGTTTTCTTATGACGTTATCACGCAAAATTATCGTCCGTAAACCGACTTTACACACAACCATTTACACGTAGGTATGAGTCTTGTGGCGCTTTTTTATGATATTTATTAAATTCGCTAATCTTCTTGGCGTTATCCCGGCTTTCCGGCATTGCAATGTCATTTTTTATTCGTGAAAACATCACCCTTCTTCTTCTATTGGTTTTTGAGTTTCTTTTAGATAATTTAAACAATCCTGTGACAAAATTGAAGAAACAAACATCGTCACCAACTCCGCATAATCCAGTATTGTGTCAAGGAAATATGTTTATACGTTTCCGAATAATACCGTATCCCGGAATCCCTGATCCGCGATTTAATTACGAACAAGGCTGGCAGGTGCGCAAATAAGGTATTGTCTGTTGATCATGCTTTCCGAGATAGAGTCGGACCAAAAAAATTCTGCAGTGGATTTGATAGTCCATGCAGTGCAAGTGTCATTTATACGTCATAATTTCATAGAAGTTTCACGTTTAAAATAACACTTTCACTGCGTGGGCTATCAAATCCGCTGCAGTCTCTTCTTGTTCTGACTATATAGTCGAAGCTTTCCGAGCATAGATAATATAGTATAGTGGGGGTTCTCAGAAGAAAGTCTCCAAGCGTTCCCGAGCTAAAGGGTTTTGATTCTTGAGAGACGGACGGACAACAAAGTGATCCTATAAGGGTTCCGTTCTTTTCCTTATGAGGTACGGAATTCTAAAAAAACATTTATGAATCTTTCCGATCCATGCCACAGAATAAATAATAGTACTAGGTACAGAAGACTCACTCTCTAACAAAACGCGTCTGTCACGATCACGATCAGCACAGATATGGCCGCTAGGTGGCGACAGCGCCACGCGCGGCTTATGGCAAACCCCAAAATTGGGGTCGAACGGATGTACTTTTAGCTACCTGTAGCAAAGCGACGAAATCGCGGAGTGAGCCACGCCTGTCCATGCACACTACATGAAAGTAACTTTACACTCTTACTTTTAAACCGTCGTAACCGCCTTAAAAATCCTAAGGAGTTATTACGTTTTAACGCTCATTTTGTGGAAACAAACTTCTTGGAAACAACTCGTTTGTACGCTGACACAAGCTTTTACTTTACAAGTTGGACTTCCGAAGCTTTTGCAGCTTTCGGTAAAAGCATTAGCAAGAATTAAGAGCAAGCAAGCTCGGCCTAAGACCCCATCAACGTGCACACTAGCGCCACTGCTAAATAATGGTGATTATTTAAATGTAACGAAAGATATTAAAAAAAAACTGGGCAAGTGCGTGTCGGACTCGCGCACGAAGGGTTCCGTACCATAATGCAAAAAAAAACAAAAAAAAAACGGTCACCCATCCAAGTACTGACCACTCCCGACGTTGCTTAACTTTGGTCAAAAATCACGTTTGTTGTATGGGAGCCCCATTTAAAGCTTTATTTTATTCTGTTTTAGTATTTGTTGTTATAGCGGCAACAGAAATACATCATCTGTGAAAATTTCAACTGTCTATCACGGTTCGTGAGATACAGCCTGGTGACAGACGGACGGACGGACGGACAGCGAAGTCTTAGTAATAGGGTCCCGTTTTACCCTTTGGGTACGTAACCCTAAAAAGGGGGCTGCTACGTACTGTATTTTGTATTTAAGTACCTTTTGAATACATCCGACTAGTTTTTATGTTGCCGGATTCGTCGATCTATGAACTCAAACGGCCGTTTTAACTTTGGACGCATAGATTGACAAATCCAGCAACATAAAAACTAGTCGGATCTATTCATAAGGTACTTAAACACAAAATACAGTACGTAGCTGCCCCCCTTTTTTAATATCTTTCGTTAAATTTAAATAATCACCATTATTTAGCAGTGGCGCTAGTGTGCACGTTGATGGGTTCTTAAGAGCCAACAGGAGTGGTCATTTCTCCATACAAACGTACATACTCGACTGTTTCCTCCGTGGGTTTTGATGCTAGAGCAATGATTTTTTCAACACAGATTTATACTGTCAATATTTGTGTCGGACCGTTTTGCTTTTTTTTGATATTTTTGTTTTTTAAGGCGCTAATAGAGCCCTTCAAAGATGGCCAAAATGACCTAATTGACTATGCCGCAATGAGAGGCGTAGTATTCAAAATTGATATCAATTAGCAAAAAAAGCAAAACGGTCTAACACAGATAATTTCATAATCATTGAGATTTCCAAGTTTGGTTAGGATTAGTTAAGTTTTGGAGGAGGAAACAGTCGAGTACGAAACCTCGATTTTTCGCCTTGTCCTTATCGCACTAGTCTTAGGAGCCGCTTCCGTTAGCAAGACGGGTACATTTACCTAAAATATTAATAACTCAGCTCCTTTTTCGTCTTAAGAGTCCCCAACAAGCTCGGCCGAATTACACCTTCCCATACAAACGGAGTTTCGTTCTCATTTTAAAACTACGTGTTGAATAGTAATGAAACTTTGCACATACAATGACATGAGGTATATCTAGACCTGTAATTAATTTATATAGCACCAGTTTATAAAACAATAGAAATAGAGCACAAACAAGTTTTGTAGGAATAAATTCTATTAATTAATTAAATTCGCTGTATTTATTAACTATGGTACCTGGAGCTACATAAACTAATAACAGGACTAGATATACCTTATCCTATTGTAAGTACAAAGTTTCAGAGCAAACTAGCTAGTCGTTTTAAAATGAGAGCATAACTACGTTTGTATGAAGAACCGAGCTTGGGACTCTTAAGTTTCAGTAGTAGTTTAGTTTTAAGAATATTTTTCAGCATTTAAGTTTCGAAAAAGTTCAGCAAGTTTTGTAGCAGCCGGTCCTGAAGAGCCATTTGAAATATACAAGTAAGTTTTATAAGCATAGACAGTATACCGGGTGGAATTAACAAGAGTCAATATTGAAACATTCTATTTTCAACTTAACAATTCAATTGACGACCGGTCTGGCCTAGTGGGTAGTAACCTTGATAAGCATATAAAGCCGATGGTCCCGAAGCTGAAACTTCACAAAACATACATAATATATGTAAGTTCGGTGACAACACAATAGTATGGTACCATCGAGCTGATCTGATGATGGACACAGGAGGTGGGCATAACAACTCTGCGAACGCAACCTAGTTCTGTTTGTTGTATTGTCTCGATGAGTAGGTATTAGTCAGTGATAAAAGATTGGACCAAGAATAAAATTTTGAATTTTTTTTTATTAATTTTTGTTTCTGTTACAAGGAATAAACTGTTGGGGTGTTTAACTACTTGTAACATTTACGATATCCTGACTGTGTCTGTAACGGGTAAAAAACTAAGAAATAAAAGTGTGAATGCGTCAGAATTGACGCCTTGCGGGGGTGGCCACATGGCTTGCCAGCCACTGCACTACGTAAAGACCTAAGCGCCTATTACACTCTGGCCATGCTGACTTCGCACAAACTTGGCAGTAAGAATTCATACATAGACCTATAAGCTTTAATTGTATAAAGTTTATACGTGACCAAAGATATATTATACAGGGCGTACCACGGCTATGGGGCTGTCCATAAATTACGTCATCGATTTTTGACGATTTTGGACCTCCCCCCGCTAAAATCATCCAAAAATCATGCTTCGAATGACCCCATTTCCTCGTACGTCATACTACGATCATCCGATGTCCAGACCCCCCCCCCTAATTTGAAATGACGGAATTTATGAATAGCTCCTATGTCACATGGAGGGAAAGTACCCTAAATATTGTAATATATAACTCCGTATCTATCCTCTCTGACTTGACGTTGTCTTCGGGATGAAAACTTAACATGGTCCAATTCTACTGTCATACTCAACTTATTCAAAGCAGTGTTGCCAACTTGGCATAAATGATGCTAGATCTGGCATATTTTCACTCGCTCTCGCTTTAGCACCAAAATTTTCCATTTAGCATCTGGCATATTTTTTAGTCTAAGCCAAGTTTGCACCAAATTGGCAGCAACAATATGCGCCATCGCCTTATGTGGTTCATATTTTCATATGAATTTTGACTTTAGTGGACGGATGGACGTCGACGGACTATATAAAGTTGATCAAGCAGATCTTGTCTGTAGAAGAAGGCGGCAAATTTGAAAAATATATGTGTTTTAAGTGTCTAATTTCAAGTGATATTTTAGCATTTTTATAGCATAGGTATTTCAAAAAACTTTGGCATAATTTTGGCATATTAATCTAGACATTAGTCTAGCATTTTTTCAAAATCCTAGTTGGCAACACTGATTCAAAGTAGTATAGGAATCTACACAAATTAGAAAGAATGGAGAGAGGCGATGTAAAACTTGTAAAGTAGAGCAAAACTAGTCTTGATTGTGATACAGTTCTACCTACTGTTAACTAATTATATCCTCAAACCGCCCAGAGGCATATTAAAAGGTCTCCCGTTCCATTCCAATTTGAATCTTTAAAGTATTTTGACAAATCAAAAATTGCATTTGACTTGGCACGTTTTGACGTCTGAGGGGCTACCGCGAAAACAGAAATTCGCAAATTACGGGGATCTTTCTCTTTTACTCCAATGAAGGCGTAATTAGAGTGACAGAGAAAAATGCCCGCAATTTGCGAAATTCGATTTTCACGGTTATGGCCCTGGGTAGCTAGAGGATAAGTAGGCTTAAGATCATGTAGCAAGTTAAACTGTTTTCCAAATTTCACTTAAAATAGTTAAAAGTTGACTTACCTACTAGTAAATATAAAAAAAATTGAGAAATCTCCTTCAATGTAAATATTTTGAGAGCGATAGAGTTGGCCTGTGCACACCGGCTGCGTGTGCGTGACGTGCACGTGCGCATGCGGCGTTGTAGTATACAGATCCTTATGAGAGACGGCACACCGCTTGCGTGACGTGTGCGTGTGCGGCTCCAACATTTTAGCGCACGCACACGCGCACGTCACGCACACGCAAGCCAGTGTGGCTCGGCCTACTCGTAATTGTTTTTCAGTGTGAGTTATACCGTTTTTGAAACGAGACTTTCGTTTCCGTTATAAATAAACTCATTCAATCGTCGTTTTGCAGAAACTGTAATGAGTTGGTGTCGGAGAATGATGTATGTTGAGTTTGTTCTACTTAAGTTTAATTATACCGACGACCGGTCTGCCCTAGGGTAGGGGGTAGTGACCCTGCCTATGAAGCCGATGGTCCCGGGTTCGAATCCTGGTAAGGGCATTTATTTGTATGATGATACAGATATTTGTTCCTGAGTCATGGTTGTTTTCTATGTATTTAAGTATTTATATATTATATATATCTGAGTACCCGCAACACAAGCTTTCTTGAGCTTACCGTGGCGTGGGGCTTAGTCAATTTGTGTAAAAATGTCCTATAATATTTATTTATTTATTTAGGTATGTACTCGTATTTATTATGGGTACATAATTATGAATTTGTAGTATATAGGTACCTACAACGGAACGAAGATAGTATAGTCGCCATTAGATATATCTGAGCGGCCAAAGCGCCACAAATATCCGAACACGCCTCTATTGTCAAGTCGACGTCAAGTCGTTAGTGTGTGGTCAGATATTTTTGAGTATCTCGGCCGCTCTGATATATCTAATGGCGACTGTACATGCGTTTAGGGTGAACTTATGAACCAATAAAAATAAGCGACATACCATTGGAAAGGTTTTTATATCGGTATACTCCATTTTTTGTATGTCAAGACTTGCCAAATCTCTCTTAAAAAAAATATGACACAAAAAACATAAGAAAACTAATAAAAAACTAAAATGTGACGTTCCACGGGAAAAGGTACCTTATGAGGGTTTCTAGTTTCGGAGATATGAAATGTTTTGTAAAGAGGTGAAAAAATGCTCAATTTTTTTTATTGTGTGATCTGAAACCTTAATGCGTAACGTTTGTTTACCTGTTTTTATTTTTGTTATAAGTTAGTTATAAGCCTAGTAATGTCGTCTCAGAGTTTAGTCGAAAAGGTACCTTATGGAAAAAAGATTGAAAATTCCCAAGAAAACTAGTCAATACGGGAAAAGAAGTTTGGTAGAGAACTGTATTAGCATTCTGCAAAACTAATTTGATAATTTCAGTTCTGGTTGGGGCGCCTAGCAAATATTATAACCGTACATCGACCGACATTACAAATCCAAGTAGCCTGCTATTATACCAAAGTTACTCTCGTCAAGTCTTTCTTAACTAGAATAATCTTCATTTGGTTTGGTCGCATGCAATAAATCAGCCATTGGTTTGCTGAAAAATGCCAATACCCGACGCCATTACCTGCCATTACCTTATGAAATATCTGAGGTCATTGAACCTCAATGCCGCTTGTCTTCAATGGCAACCAAAATATATTATTGATAAGAAATAGACTATTTATACCATCTTTACCCCAAAATATTATTAGTTTATCCTAACTGTTCCATCATCATCATGCCTCATCATGTAACTTAACCACAAGGTACCTTTTCATTACATACAAATTACTGGTCTTTTTTAAGATTATTATGACGAAGAACTAATTAAATTTGTGGCAGTTTAATGTAAATTAATATTTTCTATTCATAAAAGATAAACTTCAATGTGATTGATGTTTTGTAGTGATGCATTATTAGATTTATTTCCATAAGGTACCTTTTCGTAAATGTATGGAGCAAATACTGTAATTGTTATGTAAGTTTAAAGTGGCATAAGGGGTTAAATATAGTATTTAGTTGGGGTTTTAGGATTTATTTCATTTGAATGATAGAATTTCTTTCATATGTGCTCAGAAAAATTGATTGTTTGTTACATTAAAAGTAAAAATATTCAATTTTCTGATTTTATATGAAAAAGTCAGAAAATACATTTTCACCTCTAAATCGGTATTGCTTTTAGCTTAAACTGTCTCCCAGTGTCGTTTTCTAATAGATACAATTTAAATCTTGAGAGCTCATTGCAATCAATCGTGAAAATGAAATAAAACTTTATTTTCAAGAGATTGGTTAGTATACACATAAATCAGTCGATATCAAAGGTTTCTATTTGCATTACAGAACAAGTCGCAACATTTTTTTAATCTCAGATATATAAGGTATTATTATTTGTAGTCAACTATGTAACTTACTTCAGGAACATAGTTTTTTAGGCGGCTAAACTTAAAACTTCTCTATTGTAAAGTTGCTCATTTCACAACATTATTTTCAAAAAATCATATCTCTGTAACTACGCAACTTAGAAGGTTGATCTTTTGTGTTATCGATAGCTTATTTATTGTAGATTACTGGGGTATGCATAACTCCATACCCGCTATAAGGTACCTTTGCCTGTGGGACGTCACAAATATCGTGTCACCAAATCATCCACAATAACAAAACGTTAATGATCTGTGACATAGGAACTTAGTAGGTAGGTATCGAAAAAAACTATACAGTCACGTTTCAACTCACACTACTTTTTGCGGTGATAATTTTTTTCACACAAAGTTTTGGGACTATCTGCCATAGTAAAAGTATTTGAACTTGGAATAAGCTGTCCAGTGACATGTTGCTTGTCCTTATTGGTCATATAGGCCAATTTTCCCACCCTCCTTTATTGCTTTAATATAGCTTTGATTTGATATAATCATATAAATCAACATGCAAATTAAATGTTGTTACTATTACCAGCAAGATCTCTAAACCACCTAAACAATGTAATAATCTTGTATCATAGTGTATACAAATGAGACAAAGCTTAATAATCTACACAAATGTAGGTTACATACAATACAGTATGATCACCCTACGCGCCCTCAGTACTCCGTCATACCTCTCCCGGTTTCCGCGGAGACCGCACGTCCCGCGCCGCGATTCGGACCCGTACGAATACGTAGTTTTAAAAAGTTGAAGTGTCAGTGCTTTTGACGGGAGACAAGTAAGTTTTTTTTTTAATTTATGGTGTTGGTATTTGGCCATTTTATGTGATTTTTTTTTGTATGGCGTAGAAGCTTATGTTCACATAAAGTCAAAATTTATAAGGCTTTTTAATGTTATAAATGTAGAGAAATAAAACGTTTATAAAATGTGTTCAGAGATTGTAGGATAATGAAAAAAATAGGTGTTTAGTTAGCTAGAATTAATTTTTTTGGCGGCTTGACTTTTCATATATTCAAGCACAAACTGACTGTCATTAATTGATGTAGATATTACAAATAGTAGCTAGTTTTGAAGTGATAGAAAATACTTTGTGTGTTTTCGTACTTACAAAACTTTTTACCGACAAATATAACTATGTAAGCACTAAAATTCTGAAATAGAAAAACAAAATCAACCACCTTGTGTTATTTTTTCCCAGTAGGTAACGATTATTCCAAGGCTAGTTTCTTTTAAAATATATTAATTAATTAATAAAATCTCTCCTCTGTTGAAAAAATCCGCCAATTTAATTGAAATTTATCGCGGAACCTATAACAGGAAATTTCCTACAAATATAAGAAAGTGACGCAAGAACATTAATCACTTTTCCGAGAGTAATTAAATTACAAATGTCGGAGAGCCACGGCGAAGGGAACGGTCAACTCTGGACTGTTCTTTGGGAAAAACATTTTCAATCAGTTTTTTCCGTTTTTATACTGAAATATATCTTGAATAGGTACCTAATTGACATATACAGGGTCCTAATTGGACCGTTAGCCATATCGTGCGAGGTGATTAGGTATGTCATACTGAACAACTTTTTCTATGGGACCAACCCTGAAATCCCAAAAAGAAATTGGCCTTCCCATAGACAATGTCGATATCCACTCGACCAAAATGTATGAAACGGCCAAAATAAATTGTGATTTCGGAGTTGGTCTCATAGAAAAAGTTGTTCAGTATGGCCTACCTAATCACCTCGCACAATATGGCTAACGGTCCAAAAATGACCCTGTATTTCAATTTAGGTATAATTAATGAATACATACTTAAAAACACAGAACTATGAAGTCTGTGCTTTGAAATAAATGCTGACGCTCTTTTTGTAATATTTAATTGTTGAAGACTGATTTTAAATTATAATATATAATTTAAACGTATATTTAATATACAGGTAATTTATCAAAATATGTAAATATTTGTATAATAAATAAATTAATCAAAAATATTTTCTAATTCCGATGCAACAAGAAACACTTGTAAATATGATTAATACAAATATTAATAATTTTTTTTAACTCTCATTGAATATTTTTTCACGAATCCACCAACCAACCAACTTATAAAATGGCGACAATGGCGTGCTTTGCCTAGTTATGGAATTAAAAAAAATTGAAACTCATCCCATATTAAAAACTAATCAATATTCATTCAAATACAATACATCAACGCTACACTCATTACCATAAATTAGCTGCGGGTGGTATACCATACCTATTATAAATTATGCCCGAAAACCGATACACAATGAAGCACCTTAAATAGTGATGTACATTCAAAGAAATTAATTCCCGTACCGTTTCGTACCTTGTCACAGTGACAATCATTAATATGAAATGAAATGAAATGAAATATTTATTCTGTGTTGAATTTAGGTTACATATTAGTTAGCAGTTCTTGTAGCTTAATAAACTAATCCTCCAAACCTTACCATGTTGGTACCTATACACACGTTGGGCACACACACAGACAAAACATCCTCCAGACTGAGCATAGTCGCGCTACCCCCTCTGCCACACATACGGTAATTTTACTCCATGTTCGAGTCGAAAGTGTGTTTGTGTGACGTCCGTGTCTTTGAACGGCCCAATCGCGGCACGGGATTTCGCTCACCTCGTCCCGCGCACCCCCGCATTTTTGGCAACATCGGTTGCATGAAATAATTGCTCTAAACTCGGTCTAGAGGATTCCTAGTCTATGGGCACACATGACATACTTCTAAATTTATGAAAGTCGCTAGGGACTGAGGTCCTTAAGTAAGTCCCTAATGATTAATAGTATGAGACCATTTTCATTATTTAGTTACGAAATGGCACTGAAATTGAATTCATTGACCTTACTATAAATCGATACCCTAATTCACAGTTCACACTCGTACTAATTACGGAGTATGTTGTAATTAATACCACCGTGTACAAACAAAAAGTTTTAATTACAACTATAATTTAAGTAGAAACTATAATATTGGCTTCAGCACATGTCGTCTGAAAATTTTCGTATTTAATTTGTTTCGATGATTGCGGATAAAGCATGGATACAGAATATGATTTATTTGAAGGTAATTTTTCGTCCCGGATTGTTTGCGTGAAAGACTTACGTCATAGACATAGAACCTATGCATCCTTACACATTTTTACATTTACAATACATATTATTAAGGTTTACGTTTGCCTTTTTTTCCTACACTAGCTATAGGGTCTTTTTTATTCTTCAAACACTGATGAGAAAGTTACATTTTATCCACAAGAGTGGCAAAGTGATGAAAATTTTGAGTTGTTTCCTGATCGGGTATCAAAAGCAAGAGCGGTAAAAAAAATATCTTTGTTTATCATAAAAGGTAATTTAACAATGGTACAAGGCAGTTCAACATTAATTTTATCCCCTTGTAAAATAAATAACTGTTACAAAGTTAACTAAATTTTTACGGAATAACAGCGTCGGGGACTACTCCAGTAGGACCCGGCATTATGCTGAGTGTTCACCTTTTTCTGTGTAATTACAGTGTACAAGTTAGTTATGTCTTTTTTTTCTTTCTGTGTATGTATTGTATATATATAACTGTGTACTTATACTGAAAATGATATTCTATTCTATTCTAAAGTTCCCACTAATTGTCAATATTCCTTGGCACGTTGAGAATGGCACATCACTAAACAAAAACCTATCACCCTCACCTATTAGAACCATTTACTAGGTAGCCCTAAAGTTAGTTAAGCCGACAAGGTTGTATTGTCTTTTTAACAATGAGGTGCTAAAGGCTTTTAAAAGACTATTGTGGTCCCTTGACAATAAACTTTGAAGTCCTTTTTAGGGTTCCGTACCCAAAGGGTAAAACGGGACCCTATTACTAAGACTTCGCTGTCCGTCCGTCAGTCCGTCCGTCCGTCTGTCTGTCACCAGGCAGTGATTTTTGACCAAAGTTAAGCAACGTCGGGCGTGGTCAGTACTTGGATGGGTGACCGTTTTCTTTTTGCATTTTTTTCCGTTTTTTTTTTTGCTTTATGGTACGGAACCCTTCGTGCGCGAGTCCGACTCGCACTTGCCCGGTTTTTATTTTTTTATTTGGACCTTGATACGTTAGTTTTAAGTTTGAATTTTGTAAGTGTAGAGGTGAGACAGATTAAGTTTCACAACTTTTTCTTTGAAGTCAACTTTGAGAGGTTTTTGCCTAAAGACAAAAGTTCGCAAGTTTTTATCTTTGGCCATGGAAGTTTCCTCTTTTATGATGATATGAAGTCATCATATATGTTAAGGCAGCAGGAAATATTCTTGCCGAACTAGATGTAACAAACAAATATTTTTATGCCATGCGCGAATTTGTGCTATCCTATTGAGCATTAACACAAATCAAATTTAATAAAATAGACTATAGTTAGTTTTTTTTAGCATTAGAAAGAACTTCGCAGAAGTAAGCGTGTGGTTCCAAATCTGGCACTTTTAGCGGTAATCATTTGAAGTAAATTATATGTATTGACCATGCTACATTAGATAATTCAATAATTATTAACAATTAAAGAGCCTGATAAAAACTGCACGCTTGCTTCTGTGGAGTTCTTTCTAATGCTAAAAAAAACGAACTATAACTAAAATTAAAAAGTAAAATAGGTAATAGCTATAGGTAAATTTTTGACATTATTGCAGAGGCTAGGCTAGTACTAGGTATAATACATATTATATTTAGGAACACGTGATAGTTCTAACGGAACGGAATATATGTAGGCACCTACGGTGAATTATTTAGTTGTGTCTTTCAATCGGAAATATGCTTTCCTTTGTATGTAATGGAGCATAAGGGCTCTTTTTAGGGTTCCGTACCCAAAGGGTAAAACGGGACCCTATTACTAAGACTTCGCTGTCCGTCCGTCCGTCCGTCCGTCCGTCTGTCCGTCCGTCTGTCACCAGGCTGTATCTCACGAACCGTGATAGCTAGACAGTTGAAATTTTCACAGATGATGTATTTCTGTTGCCGTATCGACAACAAATACTAAAAACAGAGTAAAATAAAGATTTAAATGGGGCTCCCATACAACAAACGTGATTTTTGACCAAAGTTAAGCAACGTCGGGAGTGGTCAGTACTTGGATGGGTGACCGTTTTTTTTATTTGTTTTTTTTTTTTGCATTATAGTACGGAACCCTTCTTGCGCGAGTCCGACTCGCACTTGCCCGGTTTTTTGATGGAAAGGTCCTTATGCACATGAACCTTAAGGACCTGATGAAAGGCACATTTAAGTTCTTGCGTCGTTTCTTGTAAGACGGGGCTACAAACGCGTGGGCCACTAACCTGCTCCATTTTTTTATCTAAAGGTCTAGCCTTGTGCGGATGGCATCGCATCTAGAAATCAGGTTGCAATAACGAGCTATCTTTCTGTCGGTTGATAGAGTGAAACCAAGCTAAGTTAGCACCGTTTTTGGTAGCCCAGACGGTGCAAGTGTTAAGTAAACGAAATAATTTCATAGAAATTTGACGCTTAAAGTAACAGTTGGTCAGACTCTAGCGGCATTTAAGTAGGTTTAATAAAGGAAAAAAAATCGCATGAAAATGAAAACAAATGAATGAGGTGAATAACCTGTTTGTTGTTTTATCTATTTATTTATGAGCTTCGAGCGTATGTGCTTGTCATCAGAGATTTCTGCTTTTGCACCAGGATTTGAACGCACAACCAGACCCATGGCATGGTCTATGCCAAGTCAAGCGAATTGCCTGAATAAGGTTCTAGCGTCCCATGGCCCTAGTACTATATAGTATAGTCACCTGCAATATGTTACACAACGAAGGCTGCAAAAATATCTGACACGATCTTATTTGTAGAGCCATAAGATCGTGTCAGATATTTTTTGCGGCCTTCGTTGTGTAACATATTATTGCAGGTGACTATACAAATTACCTCTAATGATTTATTTATAATCATTATCAAGCCGAACAACGTTGCATTTGTTTAATTTCAATTTTAAAAAGAAACAAGTTATGTTCGATTTTCTAATAACATTGAATCAAATTGGACTGTAAGGGGCCCACTGATTAACAGTCCGCCGGACGGTATCGGTCTGTCAGTTGTTCGGAACTGTCAAAATTTTGTTCTAACTGACAGGTCGATACCGTCCGGCGGACTGTTAATCAGTGGGCCCCTAGTCGCATATTTGCCTATTGGGCCGATCGACCCGATGACTCAGCGGACGTGTTACACAAAAGCGTTACTATAGGTATCACGGAAATAGAACTACCAAAATAGTTCCACTAAAGTTCTTGTCACTTTTCGCTGAAACGGGTGCTAAGCCTGATCAAACATAGATAGGAGTTTAGTTTGAAAGTTATTCTACTATATTACTGAAGGACTTAGGGCAGTTTGTATAAACCAAACTTAATGAGCCACACGAACTCGCTGCCAAAAAGCGGCTCCCAACATTCGAAGTGAATGATGGCACGTTAAACCGGGCCGTGTCCGGGCCGGAGCTTCCGGCGCATCGTTTTCTATGGAAAGCATCTCGTGATCACCTGTCATGTCATAGAAAAGTAAGCTTTGGAAGCTCCGGCTCGGACACGGCTCGGTCTAACGTGAGTCATCCTTATCAAAAGAGGTCGTGAAAATAATAGAAAATTTATAGAAATATTCACATTTATTGTAACATTTAACTATTAAATTTTTAACAAAGCAAACTGTAGTTATATCTAGTAGGTATCTATTCTATCCGAAAACAAATTCAATAATTATCTAAAATCTAGATTCAAATATCCGTAACAAAATATATTTACATTAGGCAAAATAAGTCCCCGATCTAATTAACTAGGCGTCAGTTTATAAACAATAGGAAAATAAAATAGTTGAGATTAGAGTCCATTGACCTTATAGAGCTGTGACCTCCAAGTGTGATGTTATCGGTCATTGTCATGTCAACATGTCATGTCAAACTTCACCGGAAGACTGTTTTACAAGTTTATGCTTTATCAAAGTCAACTATTAGGTATAAAAAATGTCGTCTAGCATAAATAATAAGAAACTTGAGTTACTAATTTATACGGAAAATCTGGAGAAGAAAAAAAGCCAAGATAATAATTTAAAAAGTGTCTTGAAATCAATTTTGAAATACATATTATCGGCCATTCAAAGGAAATATTATATTTTAAGCCTACATATTATTTGCTACTTTAAAATCAATGTCCGACATTTGGTGAAGTGGACCTACTGATTAAGACCAGAAAATGATGGCAAATTGTTTGGTAAATTCGTGTTTTTCGTTAACATTCATGTGATATTTCATAAGATTTCAAGAATAAATTATAATTATTTTATGCGAGTTATGTTAAACTTATGGCATTCAGTGGGTAGTGATTAGAAATGTCATTTGTGTTTACCCGAACATTTGTTAATTAATCTGTCGGTAGTCGCGAAAATGACCCTTCTCTCCTACCCACCAATTAAAATGATGAAAAAGTATAAATGTAACTTACCATGGGATGGAGGGGGCATTCTCGCTTTGGCGCTTGAACCAGTAACATTGAGTAGGAAGGCTTACTGCGTGTTAAGTTAAGAATATCGAAAGTGTTGAAGTAAGAACTTGGAGCAGAATAAAAGTAATTAATTGTACCCAGGACTTTGATTCATCACAAGTCAGAAGTGGTGGTAAACGGCGCCCATAAAAGGACCAGAACGTGTGAGTACCTAGTATATCTACATAATACATATTTTATATACTCTTGACTTTATGATAGACAGTTTTAAGTTGTAATGCTAATAATCTTAAAACCTGATTAATAATATGCAGATACGCAATCATGGTCAAGTTGAAGTAACGAATGTAGATTTGTTACGTAATTTATGACTCTGCTGGTAATCAAAATTGATAGCGATTGCGAGTCGAAAACCTAACTTTTTACAAGAGTCATGTTACGATTAGTGTGTACAGGGCAGTAGTATGTTATTATCAGTGTTTAGCGAACTTTAATACAATGGATACGATTTGAATAAATTTTAATGAATCCGTTAGCAATTAAAATACATCTGTACATGTACCATTAAAGGCAAGTACGTTTATTGTCGTTAAAGTAACAATTTTATTTAACTGAGTGGTTTTTAAATTTTAATATGACCATATTGTAAAGAGATATGCAGAAAGTTATCGGTTGTTGTGCAGATTTAGTTGAAATACGTACTGTCGTTAAATGAAAGTGTCTACATACACATGCACATCCTATATTTGAGTTTCGAATACTGAACCTAATCTATTAAATACCTAATAGGTATGTTTAATATGAGCTAAATGATCCAATAGCAAGTCGTGCTTGATAAAAAAAAAATGAAAATGATTTTATTTCGTTCTTACCATTTACAAAATAAGAATCAAGGTTGGAATTTCCTAGTAAGCATATGAAATACTTACTGATAAACGCCTCTGGTTAGTTTTCAAATGAATGAAGGGTGTCTCAAAAGATATCATGTAGGTGGTAGTCATCATGTATGTGGTGTACTATGGCCAGACTGTAATGGTTCTCTGTGTAGGTGGGTAAAAGTGTAGTTAGCATGTAGTTAGTCACCATGTATGTGGTGTACTATAGTCGTGACTCTAATGGTTCTAGATATCATGTAGGTGGTATCATATAACCGGCGGGTCTAATGTTTAGTTACCTATGTATGTGGGTAAGAGTGTAGTTAGCATGTAGTTAGTCACCATGTATGTGGTGTACTATAGTCGGACACTAATGGTTCTAGATATCATGTATGTGGTATCATATAACCGGCGGGTCTAATGTTTAGTTACCTATGTATGTGGGTAAGAGTGTAGTTAGCATGTAGTTAGTCACCATGTATGTGGTGTACTAGACTTTAATGGTTCTATAGATATCATGTAGGTGGTATCATATAACCGGGTCTAATGTTTACAGCCATGTAGATGAGCTGTTTGAGTGTGGCCATGTAGTGTGCTACCAGAGAATCCATTAGTTTGAGTTTAATACGAGTTTGAGTTTAATAAGAGTTTAAGTTTAATACGAGTTTGAGTTTAATACGAGTTTGAGTTTAATACGAGTTTGAGTTTAATACGAGTTTGAGTTTAATACTAGTTTGAGTTTAATACTAGTTTGAGTTTAATACGAGTCTGAGTTTAATACGAGTTTGAGTTTAATACGAGTTTGAGTTTAATACGAGTTTGAGTTTAATGCGAGTTTGAGTTTAATACGAGTTTGAGTTTAATGCGAGTTTGAGTTTAATACGAGTTTGAGTCTAAATACGAGTTTGAGTTTAATACGAGTTTGAGTTTAATACGAGTTTGAGTTTAATGCGAGTTTGAGTTTAATACGAGTTTGAGTTTAATGCGAGTTTGAGTGTAATACGAGTTTGAGTCTAAATACGAGTTTGAGTCTAAATACGAGTTTGAGTCTAAATACGAGTTTGAGTTTAATACGAGTTTGAGTTTAATACTAGTTTGAGTTTAATACTAGTTTGAGTTTAATACTAGTTTGAGTTTAATACGAGTTTGAGTTTAATACGAGTTTGAGTTTAATACGAGTTTGAGTTTAATACGAGTTTGAGTTTAATACGAGTTTGAGTTTAATACGAGTTTGAGTTTAATACGAGTTTGAGTTTAATACGAGTTTGAGTTTAATGCGAGTTTGAGTTTAATACGAGTTTGAGTTTAATGCGAGTTTGAGTTTAATACGAGTTTGAGTTTAATACGAGTTTGAGTCTAAATACGAGTTTGAGTTTAATACGAGTTTGAGTTTAATACGAGTTTGAGTTTAATGCGAGTTTGAGTTTAATGCGAGTTTGAGTTTAATACGAGTTTGAGTTTAATACGAGTTTGAGTTTAATACGAGTTTGAGTCTAAATACGAGTTTGAGTCTAAATACGAGTTTGAGTCTAAATACGAGTTTGAGTCTAAATACGAGTTTGAGTCTAAATACGAGTTTGAGTCTAAATACGAGTTTGAGTCTAAATACGAGTTTGAGTCTAAATACGAGTTTGAGTCTAAATACGAGTTTGAGTCTAAATACGAGTTTGAGTCTAAATACGAGTTTGAGTCTAAATACGAGTTTGAGTCTAAATACGAGTTTGAGTCTAAATACGAATTGAGTCTAAATACGAGTTTGAGTCTAAATACGAGTTTGAGTCTAAATACGAGTTTGAGTCTAAATACGAGTTTGAGTCTAAATACGAGTTTGAGTCTAAATACGAGTTTGAGTCTAAATACGAGTTTGAGTCTAAATACGAGTTTGAGTCTAAATACGAGTTTGTGTCTAAATACGAGTTTGAGACTAAATACGAGTTTGAGACTAAATACGAGTTTGAGACTAAATAAGAGTTTGAGTCTAAATAAGAGTTTGAGTCTAAATAAGAGTTTGAGTCTAAATAAGAGTTTGAGTCTAAATAAGAGTTTGAGTCTAAATAAGAGTTTGAGTCTAAATAAGAGTTTGAGTCTAAATAAGAGTTTGAGTCTAAATAAGAGTTTGAGTCTAAATAAGAGTTTGAGTCTAAATAAGAGTTTGAGTCTAAATAAGAGTTTGAGTCTAAATAAGAGTTTGAGTCTAAATAAGAGTTTGAGCCTAAATAAGAGTTTGAGTTTAAATAAGAGTTAGAAGAGTTTGAGTTTAAATATGAGTATATAGTACGAATTGTCTGAATAGTCTAGAGCTGATTATGAATGTGGCCATGTAGTGCGCTGCTAGAGTCTAAAGCCATGTAGGTGTGCTGTTTATGAGTGTAGCCATGTAGTGTGCTGCTAGAGTCGACAGCCATGTAGATGTGCTGTTTATGAGTGCGGCCATGTCGTGTGCTGCCCCGGAGTCCATTGATGTTGTATTTAGTACGGGTTTGCAGTTGAAAGTCAGAGTTAGGATCTGTAGAGTTTAAAGTAAAGAGTTTAATTTGAGTTTGAAGAGTTTTTTTTTGAGTTTAAAGAGTTAAAGAGTTTTTGAGTTTAAAGAGTTTACCTTGAGTTTAAAGAGTTTACCTTGAGTTTAAAGAGTTTACCTTGAGTTTAAAGAGTTTACCTTGAGTTTAAAGAGTTTACCTTGAGTTTAAAGAGTTTACCTTGAGTTTAAAGAGTTTACCTTGAGTTTAAAGAGTTTACCTTGAGTTTAAAGAGTTTACCTTGAGTTTAAAGAGTTTACCTTGAGTTTAAAGAGTTTACCTTGAGTTTAAAGAGTTTACCTTGAGTTTAAAGAGTTTAAACAGGAAAAAGCATTGGTATGCTGGTGTAGGGTGAATGAAAGTTTAACGACCAATCATGCAGCGCACTGAAATTTAATTACAGGGTAAAATTGATTCCGATATTGACACCCCGAGATCACCTAGACTGCCGTCACGAGCAAGACTTACGCAGAGTCGCGGTAGACGCTGGAGGTCAGCGACGGTCTACCACAGAGGACGCTGTGCACTGCGACAGCCGAGCGTGAGGGGCCTGAAGACAGATGTCGTCACCACAGCAGGCGCTGACGACGAGGGCCTCGCTCAGATGACCCGTACGAAGAAGGACCGCGAGAGTCAAGGCGACGCTCAAGAAGGACCTACAGTGGAGGACGTCATCAAGCATGTAACTAGTATTGTAATTTGAAAAAAAATGTTTGATTTCAGAGAGAAAACATTATATAATTGCAACTGTTAATTACAAACCTGATTAAGCCATTAATGTAATTACATAGCTTCCCATAAACAGTTCTTACATTTACCATAAAAGGTCTACAAATTTGATTATTGATGTCAGTTATTATTGCTTATGCTGTGGTAGTTGTCTTTCTTCTTATTCTGATATATCAGGCTAAATTTTATTGCTCGTGCCATGTTTGTTATAAGTAAAACTTAATTGAAAATAAGTATGTTACAGTGCTAAAATCAATGCAATAAAATTTGGGCTTATTCTACAAGTACGTGCCGCTAATATTGTCTGCAATCCTGCGTGTAATTAGCTAAATTATCAAATCGTATGGGGTTGACAGTGTGGACGATGTATTTCGTGAACGTTAACATGATCAGTAGTATAAGTAGGTATTTAAATAGGTATCCCTTTTTATGTAACAGCAATACTAATCTGAAGAATGAATACAGTTTCCATCTGCAATACCTGATACCATGAGTAAATTAAATAATTTGAAGTTTACCTCTACTAGAGTTGCTGTAATTCTTTGTATTATTTTATTGTATTCTGGTGTACAATGAAGAGTACTGGTATTGTACAAACAGAGTAACTATAATAGGATTGAAAAGATATTGGGCAACACGGCGGAGTGTGATATTATTGTTGATCGTGCACCGGAGGTAGCACGCAGTCGGATGGCCGAGTGTGATATTTCATAAGATTTCAAGAATAAATTATAATTATTTTATGTGAGTTATGTTAAACTTATGGCATTCAGTGGGTAGTGATTAGAAATGTCATTTGTGTTTACCCGAACATTTGTTAATTAATCTGTCGGTAGTCGCGAAAATGACCCTTCTCTCCTACCCACCAATTAAAATGATGAAAAAGTATAAATGTAACTTACCATGGGATGGAGGGGGCATTCTCGCTTTGGCGCTTGAACCAGTAACATTGAGTAGGAAGGCTTACTGCGTGTTAAGTTAAGAATATCGAAAGTGTTGAAGTAAGAACTTGGAGCAGAATAAAAGTAATTAATTGTACCCAGGACTTTGATTCATCACATTCATCTTGTTTAATAATTTATCACGAATTCGAAAGATCACCCGAAAACTTCCGCACTTCACTGTTATCCGAACTTCCCAAGATGGATACCAAAACTCGTATTTAATAATTAATTCCATTAACAAATTGTTTTAATAAACTCCTCAAACTGCGCACCCAACTTGGCCCGAATCAATCATAATTTATTCTGATTCTAAAAAGTTTGTGTAACAAATGATTAGGGTTTCAGCAAGGGGTTGTAAGATCGCGATAGTGAGGGTTGAATGTTTCAAAGTTTACTTCCGCTAATGTTTCGTTCATTAAATTTGTTTGATATCAGCGAACCTCGTGAACGCCGTGCAGTTCATTGAAAACAAGCGTTGAAAAACTAAATTTGCCAATAAACTACGCAAAAAAAATGTTTCAGACAAGTCCATATCACTAAAACACATATTACAATTGCAAATAGGTACAAATAAAGTAGATAAATAAAGAGATAACAAATGCCATGTAATTGTACGAAATTCTTCGCGCTTTGCTTTACTTTCTTAGTACGAACCTTCGCCTTAACTAAACTTCATTAAATTATAATTCCACCTTAAATTGTATAAGTTTAAGTTTACATCACTACGCCTTATAAAACAAAGTCCCCCGCCGCGTCTGTCTGTTTGTGTGTATGTATGTTCGCGAAAAACTCGAAAACTACAGACTTATCGGTTATCGGATTTTCATGCGGTTTTCACCTATCAAAAGAGTAATTCTCGAGGAAGGTTTAGGTGTATACTTTGTTAAGGTTTAGTGTAACCCGTGAAAAGCCGGGGAGGGTCGCTATACTTATAAAATATATTTAATCTTATCTTTTATCTGAACATCAAGTGTTACTTTATGAGAAGTCCCTAATCCCTAGACACCCATTACGCGTTGTCATTTAAATTGTCGGCTCCATTGGGCCTATAATTTGTAATTGTAACAAATGGCTTGACATTTACCGAGCTTCGATCACTATTATTTCAAACGAATGAATATAATTTAGTGTAGTGGTGCGAAATTGATGAGAGGCCCAGTGCATGAACTATAGGGGGCAGCATAGGAGCCGTCAGATTTTTGGCGCTAGGCGTAAATGTGTCGTTTATGCTTGTATGTAGCCCACAAGATGGCAAAACCTACTAAGCACAAGGAAACGTACCGACGAGAACGGTAGATGGTAGAACTTGCTTTGGCAATGTATACATGTGGACATATATTTGCGATTCAGGCCACAAGATGGCAGACTCTCCATCGCGCACGGTCCCCATAGGCCTATGCATTCTGCATTATTTGTTTGTATTTATGTATTGTGGCGCAAGGCCGGTCATTGTGGCACTCTTTGGGGGAGGCCTATGTCCAGCAGTGGACGTCCTCTGGCTGATCTGGCTGGGGATCATGATGTAACGTCAAGCCACCGGTGAAGGAAAACGGTTTATTAACGGCCTCCTAGCCCAGTTGGTAGTCTGCCTACGAAGCCGGATGTCCTGGGTTCTAATCATAGTGAATTTTTTTTTGTGTTCATAACAAATATTACAATACTTCCTAGACATGGCTGAAATAAATAAATAAACATAAGCTATTTTAATCTCTAAATAATCTTGTGAACGTAATTAGGTTGTTGAACAAGAATTTCATAAGATTTTCATTCTATTATTTATTTATATAAAACAATATATAGAAAATGTACAGCCGTATTCGAACAATGAGATACGTCAAATATTGAAACGATATGGATCGGATATGTCAGTGTCAAACAAGTGTCAAAAGTGACGTTTTTGTTTGATGAAACCATATCGTTTCAATATCTAGTTTTAGACGTATCTCATTGTTCGAATACGGCTGGTATTTTACTCCTATTTTTTCTACTTTCTTTATATTTTTATCCAATATCATTTCGGTGTTCCCTTCCCTATTTGTCCCGTGAAATTGGTTCCATCGTTTTTCCTCCTTTATTCGTAGTAATCCTCGATTTCAGGCAATTTCAGGTCCCCTTTGTGGTCTAGATACTCGTAATAAGAATGTAATGTTGGTAGAATTGTCCAATCATTTTAGATTAAACTGCAAAACGTAATTCAAGACCAAAAAAAGTAAGACAATGTTGCCACACGTAATAATTTGTTTGTAAAATATTAAATTCCTTTTGATAAATAATCACGCTAAGATAATTTATTTATAAGTAGTTTTACTCCTACGATTTAAAAAAGTACTTTTATTTACTTATTTTTACATAAATACAAGACGCGCTAGTAAAAAGTGGCAACATTTTCTTACTTTTTTTTGTCCTGAATTACGTTTTTCAGTATAGTTTAAATATCATGGCGCTGCAGAATGTTTTAAAAGTACTATTTGTACTTTATATGTAATGCAAAGAAGACTGAAGCACTAGCTTGGATCCAGAATTGAAGCATATACGACTAAACCGGATCTCGAATGATTAGTCAAAATTTATAGATAGGGTCCAATAGAATCACGAAATACGACTTCAATTCACGAAATCAGCTATCTCTATCTGCTATCGTCGGTCTCCTTTGAATAAGAAAAGCTAGATTTAGACCAAGAAAAGTCTGTAGCGATTTTGATAGCTACGCGGTTAACGCGGTGCATTATTTATAAATAAGCGTCAAACTTCTATGAAACTATGACGTAATAAATAACACTTGCACTGCGTGGGGTATGAAAATCGCTGCAGACTTTTCTTGGTCTAACTCTAAGGATATGCATAATATCCAGATCTGTCCATCATATCTATCCGACTAGAAATCTCACAGGCAGACCGGACCTGTCAATGTATGGTCACATATATAGAGACCTATCTGCCACAGATCTGTCTGCAGACAGTCAGACACATCTATAAATTATTCGCTCATAATGGCAAATACAACAATTAAAAGGTACTTACTATAGTCCTGACTCTCAGCTAAACAAACAAATACCTGTCACGGTTGTCAAAACTATTGTTAGCCCAATACAAGTTCCATTACCCCTCCTTCCCCGGGCAGTATTCTAGGCTCCGCATTCTAAAGGCGTATACGGCAAAGATCTTAATGCAATTGGCGTTTACGTGAAAATACTTTAAATTTGTATTGGAGCTTTATTTAAAATGACGTAAGCGCCAATTTACATAAGTTTCCTTGCACGAAAGGCACGTTAAAATAAGTCCTTTTAGCTTAATAGCACTATTTGGGCCATTCAATTATCTTTACGCGGTCTATTGTACCTGCTAAGTGCGGGTTCGGAACCGGCGTTTGCAATTGCGGCTTTGTTTTTAACGGTATTAATGTGTTTAGTGGTATTGTTGAGAAGCGGCTTGTTGAAATTGTAAATAAGTAAATATTTAGGAATAATCTAACACTGGGGCCTTACCATGATTAGGGCCGTCTTAAACTATGCTTGGGCCCTGAGCACATTAGAATTTGGGGCCCTTTTTTGGAAAGTAAATAAAGCGAATTAAAGTAACATTTTTCTACTATGATCCTCTATTTACTATGGGTAGGTAATCAAATATACTGTTACTGTCTGTCCTTCGGGGCCTGACGATGGGGGCCCCGAAACGACCGGATAAGAGCGAGATGCATAGAAAGTTAGTTACGTTCTCAATAGCGTTTACTCGTATGTCAGTACCAAACAGTTAGTCTGTATCTTTAGGTATTTAAAAATATAATATAATATTGTATGTAAATAAATGGTTTGTATATTTAAAAAAGAGTAAACAAAATCTACCCTTAATTAGCTTCTTAAGCCAGTTGAGGGTAGATGAAAACATTACATGATCAAATAAGTAATGTAGGTTAAAGTCAGGTCGTTCAGTGACAGATCCAGGTGGTTTTGTATTTGGTTGGTTAATCAATAAATGTTATAACCTTATAACTACCCGAAAATGTACACATTATTTATTTACTTTCATTTAAGTACCTAAAGATACAGGGTACCTATAGTCACACTGGTATAGCTAAGCTTTTAGTGAAGAATTGCATTTGGGTGAAAGAATATTTCCAAGAATGCCTGTAAAATAAATAGTTGAATGAAATTTTACGCATTCTAACTTCACCCACATAAGATCTCAAGGGTAATTTCTTAAGTACCCTTTACACATTATCGCCGGTCATAAACCAATGTACGGTCGTAAAGGTGCCCGGACACGCAACAGGCGTAACAGGGATCCCTAATAAAATGGATGATAGTGGTACAAGTGGTTCACTAAATAAGGGGTACACGTTTAAGAATTTAAAAAGACAAACCTAAAGTTTATTTGTATGATGAGTTATTTTTGAAGTTTTCGCATTTGGTGGATATACATACTTAAAATGACGACAGATATTTTTTTCTAATTTACAATACGATCATTATAAATAAAAAATAATTCAACATGTCAAAGCTTAATGCTAAATAATAGCTAAGTAATACGTCATCATTTAGAGTTATTTTGTTAATTAACAATTTTATTTATAATTGCTTAGTTTGGCGCACTATTTATTTTTTATTACACTGGAACCTAATAATCTCTAATAGGTAAAGTCTTTACGAATGAGTATGTACATAGGTATTTTTAAGTAAAATCTCTAATATATTTTAAATCGCTAACTTAAACCAGAAATCAAACAGATTAAAACTTATTTTTCAATCTCTGGATTTGACTGGATATGGGCCCAATGAAAAAGATTAAGTATAATTTTCGTGCAATATTTCTATTTAAAGTTATCTTTGACTTGGAAAATTTTGCAATAATTACATATAGGTATGGTTCGGTTATTCCACTCTCGCTATCGAGCAAGCTATTTAAAGCCACACCGATAAAGCCAAATCCGTGCCCATTGTTTTAACGTACGGGCCATCCGAAGTTTATCGGTTAACACACATTTTAACGCTATCGCTGACTTTTAACCTAACCTCCTTGTCGATATAAACATATCACCGAGGTTTATTGAACCTTCACAGGAAATGAGGCAAGTTCTTTCTCTTGTGTCTTGGTTAAGTTTGTAAATATTACGTGGGTGGCGACATGGAATTACATTAGACAAATAGACAAAGATTTTTTAGATGAGATAGCTCTTTAGTGATAAGACCACCAAGAAGAAGTTTTCAAGTGTTATCGTCGGAAAAAAGGTAAAATAATGGAATTTATACCAAGCGTAGCGATTATGGCATTCACTCCCCATAAGGGGGAGGCCTATGTTCAGCAGTGGACGTCTTATGGCTGAGATAATGATGATAATGATGAATGGAATTTAATCGCGTTAGACCCGTTAACGACATTAATTAAGTATTATCCATTATTTTATAACTGTTATTTTATGTCGGATCATACTTTGAAGGGTGAAAATGTCATAAGCCATAATTCATTAATAGAATAGGGCCAACCCTATAAAATAGCTGTTTCATACGTTTAGGTGAATTACGTATGCACTTCTTATCTTAGTGTCACTTGCAGCATCCACTAACCCGAGGTTAACCAGTTAACACAGTGTCAAATTGTACTGGTAGCCATGGTAACTCCAGGTTTAACCGGTTAACCCGGGTTAGTGGAATGTTGCAAGTGACGCTTAGAGTTTGATTACTTAGACATTACAAAATCTGAAGCCACTGATAGCTAGGCGCTAGATTGTGCCAAATCTATTCTGTCCCTAAAGGTAAAAAATCGCTTTAGCGGCCATTTATTGGGATTATGGTCAGCAAACTCTCGATTCTACGAAGGTAATGGCACGAAATCGCTAAAGCGGACCAATCTAAATTCGTTTGCGCGCGTGCCGCGGATGCAAAGGGCAGATATCGGCTAATGGTTAGAAACTTGACTCCATTTAACTTTTACTTGTATAGGTTTGGTCGTTTATATTATCTTCGATATTCTTGTTATAGGCTATTAATGTCTGCACGATATGTTCTTCACTTCACACAAAGATGACAATAGGGAGTATTACTGCATGTTCTGCCGCCAGAATGCAGCACTAGGGCACATACTAAACCATAGAGTAACTGATACATGCTGGGCCTTAAACAGTATTTTGAGAAATTTTTACTATGACATTGATGCATCAAGGCGGTTTGTTTACAGGTGGCCTACCGCGAAACGCGAAAATCTGAATTTTCATCATTGTCATCAAGTCATCATTGTCAAACAGTTGTGAGTCTTCTGTACGTAGTACCATTATTTATTCTGTGCCAAAGCACAGTTGTTTAGCAAAACATTTCAAAAGAATACCATACAAAGTAAAGTCAAATATAGCATGCAACAAAATGCCAATATTTCTGCATTTTCGAACGACAAACATGCAGTAAAACGTTTGCAAGTGGCGACACAATTTATCCTAAAGGCCGAAGACATTTTGTGCCTGCGGGTGGCAAAGTTGGCGGGAGGTAAAGTTATTGTGCAACATAATTCAATGGGGAAGGGGCAATTTTAAAATAGGTAAAATGTACTGTTAAGTTAAATCGTATTGATAAAAACCGGCCAAGTGCGAGTCGGACAAGCACACGAAGGGTTCCGTACCGTTACGCAAAAAACGGCAAAAAATCACGTTTGGTGTATGGGAGCCAACTTAAAATATATATTTCGTTTTGTTTTTAGTATTTGTTTTTAGTATTTGTTGTTATAGCGGCAACATAAATACATCATCTGTGAAAATTTGAACTGGCTAGCTATCACGGTTCATGAGTTACAGCCTGGTGACAGACAGACGGACAGCGGAGTCTTAGTAATTAGGGTCCCGTTTTTGGCGTCGGGTTCGTTTGACTCTTAAGTCTTAACAGAAGAAAAGAGACTAACGGCCCTATTCGAACTTTAAGATACGTCAAATATTTCGGCTAGAAACGATATGGATTAGATATGTCAGTGTCAAATGTGACGTCTTCAAAGAAAAATGACACTTTTGACACTGACATATCTAATCCATATCGTATCTTGCCGTAATATTTGACGTATCCTAAAGTTCGAATCGAATCGGGCAGCACATGTGGCGTCGATGCCTAAAATTATCTGCCTAGCCAAGATGACATCGTAAGAGACCACTGAATGGTCCAACAGCAAAATACACCAGTGAATCGGGTCCTTTGGCTAACCGATATTGAGGTCAGCCGCTCTCAGTATCAAAGCGCTCTCATCAATGGCAAGAGATTCCAATTTCAATTCCAATTACTACACGTGATAGCTGGAGCTGTGATTAACTATGTTACTATTGGTTAGTCCAAGGGATATAGTTTCTGCCATTGATTATTTAACAGCGAACCATATGACACTTATCGTTATCACATATTGAAAGTTATCCTTCTCCGTAAATATACTCCGCCTGCAGTTTTTTTAAGAATTTAAAATCATTTTTTTTGTATGACAGTTACTTTTTAAAGTTGCAGAACATTCTGAAAATTACAGCTTTTCGGCAATTTTTGGAAACTTTGATGAATTAATTCTCATGCAAGTTTCCACATAAAAAGTTTCTGTTCTAAATGTTCTAATTAGGGATTATTACTCAAAGTTCATAACTGTTGACGATTATTTGTTATACGTGTGTTATATGAAAGAATAATCGATTAGTGACTTTCCAATTTTTTTAAAGGTTTACGTATATTAGTATTATTACAAATATCGTATGATATTTTGAAGCAAGTCAGAGGAAACTTACCTATTTACAAAGCAATCTAGAAAACTTCATATTCCCTAGCTTTTTAGAAACAATCTGCCCAAGTAGCCAAGTGTTTTCCCTCAAAACAATCTAAATAAATCACTGTAAGTTACATACATAATTCAGTGTAAGCAGACTAGTGAATAAAGAAGACTGAAAACCTCCATACAACGCCGCAATAATCGTCTAGGTATGATATGATATAGATGACATTAAATGTTGTTTATACATTTTAATTTTCATCTATTTTATTAGTATATTTTATTTTTTAATACTCTTTATATAATATTATAAGTATTAGTTTAATTTTTAAATAGGTTTATTTTAATTTTAGATTCGTTTTTAAATCTTTAATTCATAGTTAGTTTTTATGTTTTATTATTACCAATTATTGTCAATTAATTATTTGTTTACCAAATTTCTTAATCTGTCATAAAGTAATAACTATATTGAAAAAAAAACTAATTAAGTACCATTTTAATTTTTTGCATATGAAACCTGCCACGACTATCACTACACCTTATAAAACAAAGTCCCCCACCGCGTCTGTCTATTTGGATGTATATTCAAAATCTACTTAACGGATTTTCATACGGTTTTTATCTATCAATAAAGTGATTCTTGAGGATTTTGGTGTATAATTTGTTAAGCCGTGCGATGCCGGGACGGGTAACTAGTTGCTATAAGTATAAAATTGGACTTGTCTGGAGTTATAGTGAGAAAAGCTGTTTTTAAGCAGAAATAAAGCATACTAAGGCCTTAGAAAAGGTATAAATATTTTATAACTAGATGGCACTATTTAAATAAGTACTTAAATGGTTACCTCTATGATGCATTAATTAGGACTTAGTACTGATGTGCATATATTACTGCAGGAAAACGTCAAATTTTACGTTTGAATGTGATAAGATGTCATAAGAGAAGTATATATGTACAAGTAGAGGACACCGAGGAGAGTTGTGACAGAGGAGAATTGTGACATCGTCGATTTTTTAGAATCTATTAACTAGAAACTGGGTCGAACAGTTTGCGTTTGTTAGTTCAAGTTACGAGCTAACAAACGCACACTGTTGCGACCTAGTTTCTAGTTAATAGATTCCAAAAAATCGACGATATTACAACTCTCCTCTGTCACAACTCACCTCGGTCTCCCCTAGTTGAAATTTTAAACGTATAAAGCTCAAATGGTAATATAATAAAAAGACACGCAAGAAACGCGTTTTATGGAAGTTATTCGTCTTGAATACTTTCTAGTCCCTTGTATAACCCAGTACAATGCTGGTTTGATTTATTGAAGGGATATTGGGGACATTGGGGTGTTCTGGATTCCTGGCATTTTGGCGCATTCACTTTGTAGTGTAGGAGTATAAGTAATATTGTATTTTATTGTTATGGTACCTACTATAAACTCACGCTAGACCGGACCGGGGCGGGGCAGAGCTTCCGGCGCTTTTTTTCTATGGAAAGCACCACGTGATCACCGATCAGCCGTATTAGAAAATGACATGGCGGACGCCTCGGGCCGGTCTAGTGTCTTCGTCTTCCTCGCGTTATCCCGGCATTATGCCACGGCTCATGGGAGCCTGGGGTCCGCTTGACAACTAATCCCATGATTTGACGTAGCCACTAGTTTTTACGAAAGCGACTGCCATCTGACCTTCCAACCCAGAGGGTAAACTAGGCCTTATTGGGATTAGTCCGGTTTCCTCACGATGTTTTCCTTCACCGAAAAGCGACTGGTAAATATAAAATGATATCTCGTACATAAGTTCCGAAAAACTCATTGGTACGAGCCGGGGTTTGAACCCGCGACCTCCAGATTGCAAGTCGCACGCTCTTACCGCTAGGCCACCAGCGCATGTGAATATGAGTCATCCTTTATTCATTACTTGTTTCGGGTTCTACCTATAAATAAGATCGGTCTTCAGCAAGGGAGTAAAAGAGTAAATTTGTCAAAAACCCCATTTTAGACCTCTGTCACCGAACCTCAATCAGTTGGGTGGATTAATCCCCGAATTAAAAACGTCCACTGGATATCGGTCCGGGGAAATAAAGGACGGATATTACGCCCACGGGCGTAATAGCACCCACCTCACTGCAGTACGGCAATTAATATACAAGTAGAGGTTCTTGTAAACACTTTGTAGACAGGTTTATGACAACACCGATTGTCGTATGCGTGGCGAAGAGGAGGAGACAGTAGGTAAAATACCTAATGTGGTAATGTCACGCCCTCGCCAGACAAAGAATGAAGGAGTTTCGAGCAGGATATCTGGAACCAAAGGATTTTAAAACGCAACCCATGAGCTCCATCATCCGGCAAATGGAGATGGTGAGAAAAGGAAAAGCTCTTGAGTAGTCGACGGATCTTTCCTAGGGGGTAATTGCACAAAAGATCACTATGGGTAGAAGTGTATATCCGCAAGGACCCCCGAAAATGATAATAATAATAATAATAAGCCCGCAGGGCAGCTTGTGGCGAGCTGTTGGGGAGTAACGACCCCACGGACCCGAGTGCTCCCGAGAGTCGGTCAGGGTCTCCGTCTCCGGCGTGTCTTCGTCGGTCGGAGTGGACCCCAAAGGGACCCGCAGGACTCTCAGCTCTGGCTTGCCTTGATTGGCCGTTCAGAGAGGAGTCGTTAGAGCTATATGCTCCAGGGGTGGAAGTGAAAGATGCATAAGACGCGAGTTGGCACAGTGGCTGTTAACAGCCACTGGGTAGAAAGCGGCGCACACCTCTCGACACCCCTGAGCCGCTCACACCGATGTTGCTCCTGATCGTCTTCGCGACGGCAGTTTCAGGGGCCCATCTAGTCAGCGGCAAGTCACCATCTGCCTCGATAACGTGTTTTAGCATTGTTATGGCAGGTGTCCGGACTTCTCTACAATAGCCCAGTCTCATTGTCCATCCAAACTTCAAATCCATAGACCGGTATACTAATCACTTTTTCTGCAATAGTCCCAATGCCTGCTGCGACCGGTTCATGAGTGTTTATTGTTGCGCCTGTGAACGGGTTCCAGCAGGCGTTCTACATGACATTAAAGCTCTCCAAGGGGCCTCTACGTGTTGGATCTATATCCCCACGCAAGCCTATCAAAAGACCGGGATTTGTAGGCCCGTGAATTCCAAAGTGGAGAAACAAATAATAATAATATAAGCCTTTTATTCAGACAAATTACAGTTTAAGAGTTTACATATTATTGTACATAACTTATCAAAATATATAATTTAACTTATTACTATTTCAGACAACATCGGTTTGGTCTGTATGCCGTTTGGCAAAGGCCTCTTCCATCCCTTTCCATTTTTCCCTGTCTCTCGCTAGTCTAGTCCACTGTCTCCCTGCGAATTTTACAATTTCGTCTTCCCATCTCATTTTTGGTGGTGCTTGTTTTCTTTTTCTATCTTTCAGGAACCACCATATAATTCTCTTGCTCCATTTCTCTTTGCCTCTGATCATATGTCCTGTCCACCTCCATTTGAGTGATTTAACTTTAATGGTTACATCCTCTACACGTGTTTTAGATCTAATCAACTTATTTCTAATTCTATCTCTCAATTTAACTCCAATCATACTTCTTTCCATGGACCTTTGACATACTTGTAGTTTGTTTAGGTTGCTCTTAGTTAAAGTCCAAGTTTGGCTGAAAATGATAAGATAAGATAAGTGTGGGGTGGTACTATGTTTGGTATATACAGAACTTATGTAATCGCTCTATTGTCTTTGTATAAAGTCTTAAAATGAGAGCATGAGTATGGGAGCGGCTCATTTGTAACGGCTAGCGGTTATGTGTGACTCTTAAATGCTATAGTTTTCTACAATTTAAGGTGACAGTCCATTTCCAACGACAGCAGCACTACATTCGTTTTACGATGGAAATTGACAATAACACCGACGCGTTTAGTACTAGTAGTGCAGCTGCAGTCAGAAATGGAATGTTACCCTTAAGGATGACTCACGTTAGACCGGGCCGTGTCCGGATCGGAGCTTCCGGAGCTTACTTTTCTATGACATGACAGGTGATCACGTGATGCTTTCCATAGAAAATGATGCGCCGGAAGCTCCCTCCCGGACACGCCCGGTCTAACGTGAGTCATCCTTAAGGGTAACATTCCATTTCTGACCGCAGCTGCACTACTAGTACTAAACGCGTCGGTGTTATTGTCAATTTCCATAGTAAAACGAATGGTAGTGCTGCTGTCGTTGGAAATGGACTGTTACTTTAAATCAGTGCCTTAAATGGTAGAAATTTATGTAGAGGCATTAGGATGCATTGCCTTACTGCAGCAAACTTTCGACTATATCCGCCATCTCCAACGCTCCACCAAACAGTCTTTATATCGCCTCAAAGAATACATTCCCCAACGTGTGACGGGAAATGAGTTTACTTGCACAATTTATTTTCCTTCCCGAACAAAATCCGTTATGAAGTGGGCACAATAGGACCTACTGTGACAATAGACGGTTTTCCGGCTAATCTGGATCAGGTTTTTTTTTCAATAAGTACCGTAAAATGGGCTGAGTTGGGTGAAATTTGACTTTCAAACCTCGATAAAATTTTATTTTTACATGTGAAAACTGAATGGTGTATATAATAAGTGGTTCGGACGATTGTATTTTAGTTTGTATTTTATTTTGGGTAGTTCCATTTCATTACTTTGACGATAAAGAGGAAAACCCACCTCAACCCGTAGTGCCTCGTATTTGGGGTGAGAGGGTTTTTCATACAAAGGTGACTATGGAAGATTGTTGGATCGAGTTTTTTTATTATGCGTATTACTATAGCCCCATTTTAAATTGGAATACATTATTTTTGTAGCAGTAGCCTTAAAATCCCTTCTCACCCCCCTCTCAAACCTCTCCCCATTCATAACCCAACTCTCCCCGCGAAACCTACTCACCCAGATTTACGGTATATGAGATTGTGTGTTTGGTATTTATTGCTGGCTATGGATGAGGTCTTGATGGTGGCTCAGATCTCGGAGTAATTAACAATGGAGCCGCCATTAACAGGCGTTCCCCTCTGTCGAAAAAAGGCGGCCAATGGTCAACCATATGTATGGACTGACGTTTATCTGACATGACGTACCTATACATTTGATGTGCCCCTCCCCCGCAAAAAACGGCAGACTATTTTGTACCGAAAATTTTAGACATGGCGTCTCCGTTGTTAACTACTCCGAGGCTCAGATGGCTGAGCGCTGAAGTATCGAGCCAGACGCTGTGAATTCAATACTTACAGAAGACAGTTAATTGTCCACTTTTAAATTAATTCCAAGTTTATTTATGAGACTGTGACTCGTATTTTTTTACTATTTCTTATAACTTGAAATTTATTAACAAAAAAATGTATTAAAATAATTAAACTAAACATTAAAATTAAAACTCATAACACTCACTCACTAACTCATACACATAATTTAGGTACTCAAGATGAAAAATGTTCAAGACGAAGTCACGGGCAACAGCTAGTACTCGTATATTTCAGGAACCAAATACAAAATATAGTAACTTTTGCCACGGCTCATGAGAACCTGGGGTCCGCTTGACAACTAATCCCAAGAATTGACGTAGGCACTAGTTTATACGAAAGCGACTGCCATTTGACCTTCCAACCCTGAGGGTAAAAGCTAGGCCTTATTAGGACTAATCCGGTTTCCTCACGATGTTTTCCTTCACATGAAAATAAATTACAATATTAAATAAAATAAAATAAAATAAAATAAAATAAATATTATAGGACATTCTTACACAGATTGACTAAGTCCCACAGTAAGCTCAAGAAGGCTTGTGTTGTGGGTACTCAGACAACAATATATATAATATACAAATACTTAAATACATAGAAATACATAGAAAACACCCATGACTCAGGAACAAATATCTGTATCATCATACAAATAAATGCCCTTACTAGGATTCGAACCCAGGACCATCGGTTTCGCAGGCAGGGTCACTACCCACTAGGCCAGAGCGGTCGTCAAACGTCAATATTATACATATATAACCTTTAGATGTCTATCGGAACGCAATTACGATCACGGTAAAGTCATCCATATTCCCTAATTACGTATACCACGATATTCTTTCCTACATTTACGTGTAGCCTACGTGAAATATATATTTTGTACCCTACACCTTGGTAATAAAGTCAAAAATACAGTAGCATTAATTCTTACGCAGCTGGCGCGTCGGTGTTTTCATTAATAATTCCCAGGCACTCAGTGTAATTAATCTGAGATTTCGGTGATGTAGGTCGCAGGTTCGAAACTAGTGTTACATGGGTGGGGCTAGGGTCAGTCGCTAATGAGGTTCTTATTATAGTGGAATTTCGATAAGACTAAATCCTCATTAACACGGAACAAAATGAGCTTTATTAGCAATGTGCCAGAAGCATATAACAGTCTCAAAAGGAATAAAGAAAGAGTGATTTCAGTCAAATCTCATGACATTTTAGTATGTAGATTCATGGCTATCGATTATTTTTCTTCACAAATACTCTCTATATATCTATATGTTACATGCAATTTCCTTCTCTTAAAAACCTGAAACGTCCATAACTCTAAATATACAATAAAATAACCAACCACCAACCAACCAACCAACCAAGTGATAGTCAACAATTCACTTCTCGAACGATCAAACACTTAAATGTCCCATGACTGGTGCCGTTTAGAGATGCAACGGATAGTTGTTTGGCCGGATACCGGATACCGGATATCCGGCCTGACCATCGGCCGAATATCCGGTTTCCGGCCGCCGAATATTCGGCCAGCGGAACTATACCTACATTTTCGGTTTTTCAGTTGCGCATTCTGCAGGTTTGACCTGTTTTCTAGTGAAAGTTCGCGCGGACACATTTCTAAGTTTGAAATGAGTCCGCGTGCAAGTCAGTGGAATGTTTAAATTGTTTTAAAATAATAAACAAGTACGATTTTGACCGTGTCTGTTTCTTAAATCCAATTTGTTTACTCCAAAATCAAGCATTGTTAATTTGTTACTATCCGGTATCCGGCCGGATAGTAAAATAATGGCCGGATAGGCCGGATACCGGATAGTAACCGAATATCCGGTGCATCTCTAGTGCCGTTAACATAGACAGTTATAAAGTTGAAGAAGGTACCGTAAAACTCAACTGAATTCAAGTATTACACCTCATTAGGCAATTACTCTGCTCGTTAGAGTTGCTTCAGTTGCTTGTTAGCATCGGATTTGACAACTTCGTCGCAAGCTCACAAATTGACGAAATCGAAATATTTTAGCAGACGTCGCTTAAAAACTTTTTGAAGGACGAAATAATTTAACTTATGACGTGACAATGAAATTCTTATACAGAATGTGACAAAAATAGTGGGGATCCGTTTAAGGGATAATATTCGGTATCGTGTTGGAGGCGTATTGTTGTTATCTTTATCGACGTGATAAAATGGGTGTTACTCTTTAACTTTATACCATTGTAAGAGACAGACACTGTTATTATCACGCTGTCACGTAGAAAAATACGACTATATCTGTACTGTACGGATATGATGGTCGTTCTTGTCTACGTGAACAATATTATGGATGATTTTATCACGTGGATAAAATCATCCATAATAGCCTTCCTGATTACGAAAAAGTAGATTATATTTTTGGATCGCATCTGGTTACAAAGCTTCGGTTCTAGCGTGACAGCGTGACTCATTCATCGTGACAATCGTGACGTATAAAAGCGATATAGTAAAGTATTAATTAAACGAAGTTTCACCTAATAACGTGTTGCCTTTAGGTGCCCAGTAATTAAATTAGATTTATTTAGCCAAGGCTTATCAAGCTTTGGTTATTAGTTTTACGGAATTAGTTTCGGTTAGTTCAAACACAAACTGTTCTGTTGAGTGAGGTCGGTATTAAAATATGTAGATTTTGTTATTTATCTAAGTTCGTATGTTAGATTATAATATCTGGGACACCGAGCTTTGCTCGGAAAACATACAATAACTCAAAAATGCGCGTTTTTCTAGAGATAAGACGTAGCTAGATCTATTTTCCGCCCGAAAACTCCCATATAGCAAATTTAATCGAAATCTTTAGAGCCGTTTCCGACTCGGAAATTATACAACGACGAAATACTAATAATATGAAAATAAATAATACGAAAGTTGACAAGAGACAAAAAAAGAAAAGGCAGCATATTTTTTTTTAATCATTCATCTACAACAAGATATATACTCAATTTTATTTCAAAGAAACTATCTATGTGTAACATATTGAATATAAAATAACTTATTAAAATAGATATATATATAATATCTACAGTGGTATTACTAACCGAAATTAAATAACGAACGAAAAATTTGCCCTTGAGGCATCATACCAAGGATGCTGGCGGCATTTCTTCGCATTAATACAATTTAAATTTAACACTAAAACAACTAGATGGTCCGACAAAGTTAAGAAGGCCACCTCAGGCAAGCTCCATCAAGCGGTGAGGGCTACGGGAGACCGATGGAGAGAAATCAACGGAGCTGCAAAACCAAAGAGGTCACGATCCTCATGAATGAATGAATGAATAAATGAATGAATGTATGGATGGATGGATGGATGGATGAATGAATGAATGAATGAATGAAACTTTGTAGGACTTCGTCAAGATGTTATCGGAACGCGTATGTAAGAGCTTAGACGCTAGTCCGACGTTTTGTTTTGTCCAAACACGAAAAGTATATCGTTTGAATTTTTGAAATATTTTGCATGGCCGTTTTTCGTTTCCTTTGGTCCGACCAAGAAGAGAGAAGAGAAACTTTAGTATAACTGGACGTAGTTTAGCGTAAAAGATCCATCCTCTAAAATTTGTCATTTAAATGAATGACTTTTTCGTTTGACAGAAAGTTCAAATTTCACTAACAGATTTTTGTGGGTTGGATCTTTTACCCTAAACTACGTCCAACTTAAGTAATTAGGTTACAACCTTGAAATAACTTGTAATCAAGGGGCTTACTGTCCAAACCCTCGATATCCGGGAGTTTTCATCAAATTACAGTAAATTTTAATCCCAACTTAAGCAGATTAGCTGATTATCTTCCGACCCGAGTAATCCGAGAAGGAACGTTAATCTATCCCGATTTTAAGGGACGTTAGAATTAATATAAATTGTCTTTGGACTATAATTAATGAAGAATTTGTAATAAACCCGTACACGCCGGGAAGAGGTTGACAACTCGAGACACAAAATCGAAGAAATTTGAAAATTATGTAAATCCTTTTTAAGTTCCACTTTCTTAACTTTTATATCTCGAGTTAACTTGTCCCGCCGTGTACCAAAATGTTGTTTTCGGGCAGAAAGGTACATTAACGATTGTGTACGAAGTAAAACAAAAATATTTTGTATGGCCGGTTGGTCTATATTTGAACAGTATAACTCATGGCCCTCATGGGTTCTATGAATAGAAAAAAATGAAATAAAATTGATATCTTCTATTTTATTATACTGAAATTTACAGTACAAACATGTGTAGGTAACTGAAACAAAACAGTAAGTACTATATTTATGTTTATTTAAATATTCTCCTTTAGCTTTGATACACAAACTCAAAAGTATTTTTAAAGTTATTAACAATATGCACATAAAATAAAAAAATGAGAAAGTATTTTTAGGCTATAAACACTGTGATATGATGGTAGTTCTTGTCTACGTGACAGCGTGATAAAACGGTGTCCGTCATTTTCTATCCGGCGGTGTTAAATAGTGACAAGTATTTTATCACGTGGATAAAATCATCTATAATACGCCGGCTCAGTTTTTGATATTATCAACAATACAAGGGTCTTGTGATGTTTTGTCAGACAAATATACAAGGAAGTGGTCTTCATTTTTCTTTGAGGTCCGGACCCCCTAAAATATTGAACGTTGTATTTATTTTGTTACAGTTTTCTTACTTGAAACGGCCTTTGATGATTGCGGTCGCCAAAAGGAAAACCCAGACGTTTCCAGATTTTTCTTTTTTTACTTGAAACGTTTGGGCTTTGTACTCGAATGGTTACATTACAGATGTAGGTTACGTTTAAAAATGGTTTCCGATATGGTGTATTGGAAACCGTTTTCATTGTATTTGAGTGTAAGGTATTGAAACATTAACAGTGGTTAGTATTCCAAGATATATCTAACCAACCACTGTATCTCCTGAATGCTTTTCGCATTTTTCATTCCGCTAAGTACCTACGTTTTAGTACTTTTAAGTCGGCCGCTAGGCTGCTATAGAATAGATAAATAAATATTTATAATTAAATAAATAAATATTATAGGACAATTTTACACAGATCGGCCCAGTCCCACAGTAAGCTCAATAAGGCTTGTGTTGTGGGCTATTACCCACGACCCACGACGATATATAAAAATAACTACCTATATAAAAATACTTACAGGAAGCGTATAATGAACATTTTATGAGTGTGATTGAGACATAATAAAATTAAATTTATCACTTCTGAGATTCTGCCTTCTGAGAACAGCCTCCTAGCCTAGTCGGTAGGGGTCCATATTGGGTCGCATAATAATTGATTGTCCTAATGTAAAGTTACGCATAAAACTCATTTCGCATAATTGTTACTGTGCTGGAAATATTAACATTTCTCAGAAATTATAACACAAACCTAACCTAACCTATCCTTTTCTACACAACCTATGCAAAATATTTTAGAAAATACTTTCTGTTTCAGCTGGAGAAAAAATATGCGAAAAGAGTTTTATGCGTAACATTACATTATGACAATCAATTATTATGCGACGAGATAGGATCCCGCATCCCTCCGATAAAATGCGGACATCTAATGTAAACCTCAAAACAATACCCAAGACTCTAATCCCGAGCCTGAAGTATTAAAAGTGAAACATGCGTGTCGAACTAGGACGACTCGATTGCGGAAATAAATAAGAGATGCACTAGATATGAAATAGTAAAGATATGTGACGGTCTATGGCAAAAGGTACCTTATGGCGGCTGGCGCAGCGATTCGGGAAATTAATTAGAGATTCACTAGATATGAAATAGTAAAGTTATGTGACGTGAAGGTAGCTTATGGCGGCCGGCGCTTACGTCGCATAGCGCCGCAATAATATTGGAGCGGCGTTAATGATAGCGTGAGCGCCAACCGCCATAAGGTACCTTTACCCGTGGGACGTCACATAGGGTAAAGGCACCAGTAGTCAGCCTTATAACGACTTTTTTAAGTTTGAACGTTCGGCATTTCTACAGGATTAGTCGGTTAATTAGACAAATGACATAGTTAGATCAATTGTTTATCATAATTTTAAAACAAAATATTTAAAAAAATAACAATCGTGTTTATAATATCTCTAATTAAGTTTAAACAAAAACTGTCACTTTTCTCCAGTAGTCAGCCTCCAAAATCCAGTAAGCAGCCTCTGTGTACCCAGTACTCAGCCTTTATAATATTCATAATAATCTGATCAAAATAACTTATATTTATATCATAACCAACAATATGATTATCATTAAATTTTCTTATAAGTATACATACAATTCTTATGACACGAAATTTGTTAGTTAAGTATGTACTAGGTATTTACTTAACTAAAAAAGTTGTCAAGCGAACCCCAGGTTCCCATGAGCCGTGGCAAAAATGCCGGGATAACGCGAGGAAGATGAAGGTATTCGGTAAAAAATAATGAAACGATTCTATGCAGATCTAATTATCATCAATAAACAAAGTCATATACCTACCAGGAAAAAGCAAAATTATGTTATGTATAGTTAACGTCATAAATATGTATACACTTTTGAACCTTATTTCAATGAGATAGGGTTTAAAAATGTGGACATATTTTTGGCGGCGACGTACCAAGCAACGTCAATGGCTGAGTATTGGATCCGCGAAGTGAAGTGAAGAAGTTCCAGTGGTCAGCCGCATTATAACGTAATTTCAAATGCGGCTGACTACTGGATTTTACTTAAAATTTACTAGGGCATGCCTAACTAAATTTGAAAATGTAAATTTAACGGTCCTAACGGTCACATTGGCTCGAAAATAATAAAATAAACGAATAACCCAAAGGTCAGCCGTGGGGGGCTGAACACTGGATTTTTTGGAAAAAAGTGTTATCCTGTGCCCAGCCCCCTCAATTTATAAGTGAAATATTGATATTTTCATCAAAACATAATCCAATTTAATAGATAAACTCATAAACAAACCAATCATTAACAAAAATAATAAATTATAACATTAAAACATAGTTTTTCTTGCCTGTTAAGAGAACACCACGTGCAGTAAAAAATATGGCGGACATGACACTTTTTCACTCGTCGACAAACAGCACCTGTATGAACGAGTATATTTCTTGCCCCCGTTCCCTCGCCGCACCTGTCGTGTGACGTATTAACCAATAAGGAATCAAAGCTCCTATTCGAGTACTCGCGATTTGTTTAAACGAATATACCAGATATTTATGACCAATAAACGACTCAAAAGGCTGACCACTGGTCCCTGGCTGGCCACTGGTGCTGTTACCCTATCTTTACTATATCGTTTCTAGTTAATCTCTAATTCATTTCCCGAATCGCGCCGTCTACCTAATCCCGGGCCTGAAGTATTACTAGTGAAACAAGCGTGTCGAGCTAGGAGTCTCGACCCTGTATTAGTTAAGTTACTAATACACGGGTGTTAATTACTTAGAGCGTTGACCCCGACTAGCCGTTTGACGCGATAACTTTTAAGGAAGTATGTTTCCAGCAGTGTATATATATTGTAACGCTACGTCTTACGTAGGCGAACAACGCGCGAACGCGGCGCGGCGCGGCGAAAGCGGCCGCCGCCGCGCCGCGCCGCGCCGCGCCGCCTGACATTCGCGTGCAAATCGCGCCGCACCGCATTCGCAACGAGATCGCTTACGTAGGACACTTCTATGGGCATCAAAGGATTGATTTCGCCGCGCCGCGCCGCGCCGCGTTCGCGCGTTGTTCGCCTACGTAAGACGTAGCGTAATAGTTAATTAGGTACTAACATTAGGAACGTAAGTCTACTAACAAATCTGTATGAGTACATAGTTGCTCGAAATAAATATTTTTCATTTCATTTCATTACTAAGTTTTACTCATTCTATTTTAGTTTATAATTTGTATGTTTAATCTGTTTTATTCTAAAGGTTTTTAATAAAATGATTCATTCACTCAGGTGAGTAATGTAGTAAGATTATTTACTTATTACTGTTTTCCAATAGATTGCTTTTTCGGATTTAAGGCGACAATCTCTTCGAATTTCCAATAATGTTAAACATGGAAGATATTTCGATTAGTTGAAATGATCCCGCAGTAAAAAAATTGACCCCATGCACCTTACAAAATTGCAAGAGCGGATTAGGTAGGTAGGTAACAAATCCGTTAATCGAACTGTCATGTTCGAGAAAAAAAGATTATTTCTTATAGTTCTTAGTCTTAGAGAATATAACCAACGGAGACGCCATGTCTAAAATTTTCGGTACAAAATAGTCTGCCGTTTTTTGCGGGGGAGGGGCACATCAAATGTATAGGTACGTCATGTCAGATAAACGTCAGTCCATACATATGGTTGACCATTGGCCGCCTATTTTCGACAGAGGGGAACGCCTGTTAATGGCGGCTCCATTGTTAATTACTCCGAGTTCTTAGTACTTATTCTTTTAATCTGCAACCCAATCAAAATTCCTACCTATATTGCAATGTGTCGACCTCCCCGAACTCATTCCGATATATTTGCATTCGAAGAATCGCTCCCGCGCGGATAAAAAAATACAAATCGTGCGCTTTCAAAGGAGGCGTATAAGTTAAAAAGTATAAAAAGAGCGGGTACGAGTATAGATTCGTTACGGCTTGTGTGCTTTTGTTACCGAACCGACTTTACAAAATGTTTAACATGCTTTTGTTTCAGTACAGTCGCCATCAGATATATCGGAGCAGCCAAGGTGTTCACAATATCTGAACACGCACTCTAACGCCTTGACAATAGAGGCGTGTTCAGATATTTGTGAACACCTTCGCTGCTCCGATGTATCTGATGGCGACTGTACTTAGTAGGAATAGAGGTGAACTGACTCTGAATGACAAAATGTGATAATTTCATCATAAATGTCAAGTAAATTCTAAAGTTACTCTGTATCTTTAGGTACAGTCAACAACAGAGCTGTGAATACAGGCAAAGTGTCAAAAACATATATACAGTACTTTATTGCCTGTCGTGTATACATATTTTTGGCACTTTGCCTGTATTCATAGCTCTGTTGTTGACTGTACTTAATATAAGTGCCAAAACAAATAATTTGTATATATTCGGGTAGTTATAAAATTTATTGATAACCAGCCAAATACAAAACCACCTGGATCTGTCACTGAACGACCTGACTTTAAACTCAGTACATTATTTGATCATGTAATGTTTTCATCTACTCTCAACTGGCTTAAGAAGCCATTGAAGGTAGAATTTGTTTGCTCTTAAATACCCAAAGTAGAGATGCAACGGATAGTTGTTTGGCCGGATACCGGATACCGGATATTCGGCCTGACCAACGGCCGAATATCCGGTATCCGGCCGCCGAATATTCGGCCGGCGGAACTATACCTACATTTCGGTTTTTCAGGTGCGCATTCTGCAGGTTTGACCTGTTTCGTAGTAATTAAACGTTCGCGCGGAGTCATTCCTAGGTTCGAAATGAGTGCGCGTGCAAGTCAGTGGAATGAATAATAAACAAGTACGATTATAACCGTGTCTGTTTCTTAAATCCAATTTGTTTACTCCGAAATCAAGCAATGTTACTATCTGGTATCCGGCCGGATAGTAAAATAATGGCCAGATAGGCCGGATACGGGATAGTAACCGGATATCCGGTGCATCTCTAACCCAAAAATACAGCCTATAGACCAAGTCAAGAAAAGTCTGCAGAGATTTTGATAGCCCACGCAGTGCAAGTATTAAAATAATCTAACGTCAAACTTCTATGAAATTACGACGTATAATTAACACTTGCATTGCGTGGGCTATCAATATCGCTGCAGACTTTTCTTGGTCTAACTAAGAACTTTTACTAAGGATAAAAGTACATACTTTAGTAAACCTAAATAGAATTACACACATCACTGAGAGAAAACACTAATAAAAACACACTTAGAATTACAAAAATAAACTTAATCCGGGGACAAGGAGAGTCAACTAATAGGAACAAATTGACTTAAATTTCTATTAGTTCTTGCAATTTCTATTATCTGTTTGCTGAAATTAGATTTGGGATTACTGAGCTGTTTGTAGAACACACACTTTGTTTGTTTGTAAACTTTACAGAAATAGTGAAACATCCATAATTATTACTAAAACTTCATTTTTTCCCCTAGTACTGAACTGTTTTTTATTCCTGGTGATGATTTTTCTCTCAGTGCATCACAAGTAAAAATGTATGTTAGCATAGCAGACTTACATTTGTACAAAACTCAACCAGTTTTCCAATCCGGCCAGGATTTAACGTATTTACCTGTGTTAAACAGCAGCCAGAGGTCAAACACCTTAAAAACACAACACACACACACTAAAACCATAAAGGCACATCTACACGCTCCGATATAAGTCACATGATTTTTTTGTAGTGAATAGAGGATCGCCGGGCATCGAACTCGTACTTGACAGATGACAGATACGGCTGAGCCACTTGTCAATGTCCACTGATTGATTTTTTTGAGATAGGCCGACGTTTAGGGGCCGGTTTTGTGGAACCCTTTGATGTAGTGCCTTTGAGCGTACGAGGATAAGTTCTATTTGGTATTCGCTAGCACCAAAGATATATGTAACTCCGTATAAGATAAATAAAGTCTAAGAAAAAAACGTGCCTGGGAAATCAAGAGAAAGTCATTCTCGAATAGATGGCGCCATTACCTTTGGCGTATTCTCGGCTAGATGGCGTTGACGACACCGTTTGATATTTAACAATTTTAACACATATCAGTGAAAGAACATGGGTCAGTATGGAACAAAAAAAATTAAAAATCATTTATTATCCGTAAACATATTTTGATTAATTTATACATTTTCAATTTTATTTTAAGTTTTAATCGTGTGTCGATAGATGGTAGTAAAGTAAATGTACCGTGGCTACAAAATTTACTATGGCAATAGACCTCTATACTATCTATTCACTTTGCTAGCACGAATGGTGCTGCCATCATTTTGTTTGTATTTCTACGTTAAGTCTATTGAAGTAAAATTAGTTTTTTAGTGCAAGTCGGACTCTTCCACCGAGGGTTCCGTACTTTTTAGTATTTATTGTTATAGCGGCAACAGAAATACATCATCTGTGAAAATTTCAACTGTCTAGCTATCACGGTTTATGAGATATAATCTGGTGACATGACAGACAGACGGACAGAGGAGTCTTAGTACTAGGGTTCTATTTTTACCCTTTGGGTACGGAACCCCGGAAAAAATTGCTAGTGATATTACCTAGGGCTAGGGATCTCATCACTCACTCACTTCGCTGGCTCAGCGACCCGAAGCGAAGTGGATCTTGGCCTCCGATGGTTCCGAAACTAGATTTCGCCATTCGTTCCTAACCTAGGGATCGGCTGACCAAAATTATGAACAGAATTATATCAATATACCATGCTATACCTTATAAAACAAAGTCCCCCCCCGCGTCTGTTTGTCTGTCTGTGTGTTTGTATGTTCGCGATAAACTCAAAAACTACTAAACGTATTTTCATTCCGTTTTAACCTACCGATAGAATGATTATTGAGGAAGGTTTGTGTATGATTCGTTAATCCGCGCGAAGCCGGGGCGGGTCGCTAGTCACAAAATAAGTAATAGCAGACGTGTCTCACTCCGCGATTTCGTCGCTTTGCTACAGGTAGCTAAAAGTGCATCCGTTTGGCCCCAATTTTGGGGTTTGCCATAAGCCGCGCGTGGAGCTGTCGCCACCTAGCGGCCATATCTGTGCTGATCGTAACAGACGCGTTTTGTTAGAGAGTGAGTCTTCTGTACTTAGCACTATTATTTATCCTGTGGTAATAGTTGACAAAATTTTCAGATTGAGATAAAAGGTGAAAACGTCTGTATCTTTAGATATTTTAATAAAAGTAAACAAAATCTACCCTCAAATGGCTTCTTAAGCCAGTTGAGGGTAGATGAAAACATTACATGATCAAATAATGTAGGTTAAAGTTAGGGGGCCGATTTTTGAATTTCGACCGCTTGATTTCGTGTATTTCGTTCAATAATAATCTCCAGTACCCGGCATTTAAATTCTACGAATATAATTGAAAACGATTGGTCAATACCACTCGATTCCCAATGTATATCGCTCGTAATTCAAAAATGAACATTTCGCTGTTTTCCACCGATTTTCGAGTGACGAAATCGAACACTCGAAATTAAACTGTATTATTTTTGCATGCTGCATGGTAGGTCATAAGAATCTAGCCATAGTTTTAGGTAATATTCAATATTTCTATGCCTATTCAGGCAGGATGTGCTGTTCAGAAATTGTATTTTACATCTTTATTGTACCGCATTCAAGAAATAAATAAATGATTATGATTATGATTAAAAAAATTGTGCAATGACATATCCAGGTCCTTTTGTATTTGGTTGGTTAATCAATAAATGTTATAACTACCCGAAAATTTACACATTATTTGTTTACTTTTATTTAAGTAGGAAAGATACAGAGTATAGAGTAGAACTATCACATTTATCTTTTAGTTGACAATACAAACGTGTTTTTTCCTGTGCAGATGATATCCGCCTGCCAATAAGAACTTCGCTATATTCAATTTCACGCATATCTGACCAGATGACAAGCGGAAGATAGGAATCTGTCTTGATGTCCGACCGTCGTACGTATGGAGGGTATACCGGGTGTGGCCTGTAATACGAGCAAAAAAATTTCCTTTAGTACCGTTTGGTAACTAATAATTGGTAACCAGCTTCGAAACGGGAAAAAAATACCAATTCGTAATCTTGCTTCCCATTTTGTAGCTGGTTACGAAATTTTAGTTACCAAACGGTACTAAAGGAAAATTTTACTGTAGGCTGTACTCCTCATACTGACTAACATTTGTTCAGCAACTTTTTTAAATAACTTGTGGTTTGATTTTTAATACACATCAAAGTTTATTGCGCAATGTAATAGCAAATTTTGTTATGTTTAAGGCATGACATTCAAACGTCAATCACAAATGATATGGCATAGCGATGGCGTCCATTGAAGATAATATTTATTTTGTATGAAAAATAGAAAGTCTAAATACTTCGTAATTTTTAAAAGTTGTTGAACAAAAGTGTCACCGTTTGAGGAGTACAATCTATGTTTTAATTATTTGCTCGTGTTACAGACCACACCCGGTAGAGTCTTCCTACCTACGTGTCATATATGGAGCGGTGTGTTCGGATTTCACAAATATTATATTGATTCGATATTAAGACGAGAGTGCCCCGAAACCGCCTTGCCATACAAACGTAGTCTCCATTTTCCTCTCTGGGTATTAACATTATTGAAAATACCTATGTTGACACGATTTGGTGTGTATCAACCACAGCTATCCCCTTCGTTTGATTATTTTCGAATGTGTTATTATTTTTCCATATATTTAATTTTGTTTTCGAACTTGTTTTCCTCTCATAACTCTATAAATAATTAAAAAAATCTAACGAAGGGGTATAGGCTATGGTTGATATTAGAGACATCATATTGGATACAAATATTTTCTATAGTGTTAACATCCAGTTCCATCCAGACTACGTTTGTATGGTGAAGCGGCATTTGACTACTAGTCAAATCAGTTTCTTTTTTCGAACTGTCAAAACGATTTGGCTACTATGGAAACACTAAAATGTGACGTCACAATCAAATTACCAACTCTTTATAGTTTTATACGGGTTTAAAAATAGAAACTTAATTTTGTCTAAGTAATTTTTTTTAAAGTAAGAAAAATAAAAAGAACTTATCTAATAAAGTAATTATTATAAAATACACAAAAAATTAAAACTACATTACCATTAAACATCTACCTACCAAACATTATCAAATCATTTATTACAAAATACCTACCTTGCATGCTCCGTAGACCGTCAGAGCAAGTGAAACACTATTTCGTCGCCCCTTACGTAAGCCTCTTTAGCTCAGTGGTAGAGCACTGGTCTCGTAAACCAGGGGTCGTGAGTTCAAACCTCACAGGAGGCACTTGGATAATTACTTTTTGTAATTTTTAAATGTTCTTTTTGTATTGTAATATTTAGTTTTTGATAAGAAATTAATTATTTTCACAGGTTAAATGAGCATTAAAAAAACTTCTGAAAACAACCAAATATGTTAGAAAAAAATATTATAATTGTGAAATGAATTCTTGACATTTTAAAATAATTTTGTGTTATCTTTTTTATTTTATTTGAAGAACATATTCCCAACTATTTAGCTTTTATTTACTTTCTAAGGCTCAATCACAAAATAATGTGAACTCGAATTTATTTCTGTTTATTCATAACAGATAAGTTTCTTAACTAGAAAACTAAATCCAATAACCAATAGAAAAACATGCTATTAAAATTTCCACGCAAACCGTTTTTCAATCAACTCGTCCGAACATAATTTTTCATTTCCATTAAACACTCACTAACAAACTTTTTCTTTGGTTTCAGATCGCCGTTTAAAACTCAAAACAACGTTCCAAATTTAAAACTTCAAAACGTTCCAAATTTAAAAATGTTCCGTTACTGGTTGTGTTTTGTTTTTTTCTTGGCGGGTAACTGCGGCGCGAACAACTGTAGGGACGCCAACCTTTGCTGTCCGGGGCGGGACAGTGCCTGTGTGGTGCAGAAGGCGCATCAGAACGCGATAATTGAGGATTTGACGGACAAGCCGTGTTACTGTGACCATGCGTGCTTGAAATTGGGAGACTGCTGTTCAGATTTTAGAGAAACCTGCGGAGGTAAGCGTTTTGCATTATTTAATTTGTTTTTCACGCCATGCGAAAGATAACAGAAACGAGAACAGAAGTAGAAAAGATAAGATAACATCACATTTTAGTTATACTATGGTATAATAATAATACTCTGCCTGGTACTCTCTTCCCGCCTTTTCGTGGTCACGTGACTGACACACGCCTACGTCATCATGCGACAGCGCTATAATATATATTATGCGATAGCGCTACCTATATAAAATGGCAATGTTATTGTGACGTAGGCTTGTGTCACTCTGGGAAGAGAAGACTGGTTAGATTAATCAGACTGACATTGAACATTAATTCGAATAACCCAAAATCAAACTTCCAGTTCCATGTTTAACCAAACGGAACCCAATTATCGTGCTCCATCTTATTTATTCCTTACTCATTAAACATTCCTTAAACCGCCATTGGAGTTCTCTTTTTAAATTTAACAAGCAGTTAACGAGTGTTGTTTAAAACGCTTACCGAGTGCAGGGCAGTCGCTTCGTTTATAAACACTATAGGCAGGCGTGGCTCACTCCGCAATTTCGTCGCTTTGCTACAGGTAGCTAAAAGTCCATCCGTTCGACCCCAATTTTGGGGTTTGCCATAAGCCGCGCGTGGCGCTGTCGCCACCTAGCGGCCATATCTGTGCTGATCGTGACAGACGCGTTTTGTTAGAGAGTGAGTCTTCTGTTCCTAGTACTATTATTTATTCTGTGTCCACAAGGACCTTTGGAGCATTTACAGCTAAGGGGATATAACAATTTCCTATCGGTTATCTGTTTCACAAATGACCAGAACTGGTGGCCTAGCCAACATGATAAGCGTTGGTAGAAAACACTATTCGAAAATTAAATAGGTTGTATAAAAGTAGGCATGTATTTTCGTAGTGTCCGTCTTTGCGATATATTTTTACCTTTCTTATGGTGTTTAATTTATCGATATACGTGTACCGCTCGACTCATAACAGCTCAGAGAGCCTACCGCCAAAAAAGGAAAATCAAAATTTAGCTATTTGCCTCTTTATCATTTCGTTTTTCGCGGTAGACCCTCAGTATTCAAGCATGTGGAATCACTAGATCTTGACCTGTCAAACCAAACGGCGTATGCGCCTTACAATAACTATTAAATAAATGCTTTTTGTAACTGTCCTTGAAACCGGAGTGTCATCTCAGGATAAGACTTTTTGAAATTGGAAGGGATGTTTCGAGAAATAACGGTCGGTATACCGTTACCGTTAAAATCGGGTATTAAAAAGTAAGTGCCTTATTACGGCTTATTGTGTCGGTTGCTGGTTAAAAATACAATGTTTATGTTTGTGCTTACGAAAAGTAAACAAGTATAAAAATAACTTTATAAGTGCTATTTACGGGTACTTAGGGTACATCGCCAATTATTAGCCAGTTTTCAATTACTGGCCACCTATACTAAAATGAATTCTGTGTATAGGTGAATAGAACTCATTTTTGTAAGAGGCGGCCAGTTATTGAACGAGTGGGTTGTGGATAAATTTCAGTTACTGGCCATTTTCCTTATACTGAAAATGAGTTTTATTTATCTGTAAATAGAATTCATTTTTGGAATAGGTGGCCAGTAATTGAAAACTGGCTAATAATTGGATTTTCGTACCTTATATACTAAAATGAACTTTGTTCACCTATAAATAGAAATCAAATTAAGTGGCCAGTAATTGGGGGGTGGCTAGTAATTGGCGATGTACCCTATATATTTTAAAGGTGTTGGGAGTATTAGGGCGAAGTGTTTAATGTTTTTAATTGAAAATTAGTTCGAATCCTAGTAAGTGTACCTATTTATTTGTGTGTTTATCACAAATATTAGGTACCTATTTGTTCCTGAGTTATGGATGTTTCCTATGTAGGTATATAAGTATTTACATATAACTATTATGTGTAAGGTTGATCTGTGTAAAATTGTGTTTTAACTTTATTTTTTATGAGCTTTCATTCAGATACTTTAATCTGACGGAAATAGGTATTATGTTTTACTTAATCTAAAACAATATCAGGCGTGGCTCACTCCGCGATTTCATCGCTTTGCAACAGGTAGCTCCGTGACGTGACGTTGCAACAAGTACATCCGTTCCACACCAATTTTGGTGGCTAGCCATAAGCCGCGCGTGGCGCTGTCGCCACCTAGCGGCCATATCTGTCCAGGCCGCCTAGCCAAGGTTACAATCGCTATCGCTTCGACAACGAAAAGCATTATGTATCTCTATCACTCTTCCCCATTGGTGTGACAGTGACAGTTGCGTTTCGATCGCTACGGAGCGTTAGCGATTGGCATCTTGGCTACGCGGCCTGATCGTACCAGACGCGTTTTGTTAGAGAGTGAGTCTTCTGTACCTAGTACTATTATTTATTCTGTGACAATACATACAGTTACCTACCTTAGGTCCACTTGCACCATTTCACTGACCCGGGGTTAACCGGTTAAACCCTTAACCCAATGTCAAATTGTACTGGTAACCATAGTAATTCCAGGTTGAACCGGCTAACCACGGGTTAGTGGGATGGTGCAAGTGGCCCTTACGCTACGTCTTACGTAGGCGAACAACGCGCGAACGCGGCGCGGCGCGGCGCGGCGAAATCAATCCTTTGATGCCCATAGAAGTGTCCTACGTAAGCGATCTCGTTGCGAACGCGGTGCGGCGCGATTTGCACGCGAATGTCAGGCGGCGCGGCGCGGCGCGGCGCGGCGGCGGCCGCTTTCGCCGCGCCGCGCCGCGCCGCGTTCGCGCGTTGTTCGCCTACGTAAGACGTAGCGTTACCGTTCTTACCAACCTGTACTTCGACACACCTCGTTCAGTATTTCTTATCGAGGTGAGCTAGAAATAACATTTACCTTCAATACTCTCATAGATATTGGATCGGTAAGAAAATTGCAAGTGTAATTCAAAAATAATAATGTGTTCGTGAATTTATTTCTTACCTCAGAGGAGACAGAACATCAAACGTATGTATACAATTACTTGCTTTGTTGTCATGGTAAAAAAAAAGTTCATAAATTTCCTACATAATTATACTGTATGCAATATTATTTGCGTTATTTGACATCTGTCACTCACAACAGCAATACAACGTAAAATGTCTTGCACATCGAAATCACAAAGGAAAACAAATGCCCTGCGAACGTTTACGTTCTCCGTCTTTTTTTTTTAATTTTCGGGTTGGCCGGACACCACCGTTATGAATCGGTAGTAGTCTAAGTAAATCGATATGAATTTTTCATTTTTCTTTTAATAAAAGTAAGGAAAAGGTGGATAATTAACTGTAAATATGGATATATTTATCGTCACCTAACAGACAACAAATTTGACACAGAAATAACATAAATAAACTTTAAAATAGATCCCCAGTTAGTTTAGATTTTGACGATGGGTGCGACCTACTCGGTCGGTGTATTAAATGCATTTACCTTGCGGGAAAACCATATAATTCTAGCTTTATTTAAATCTCAAATAAAAATTCATTATACGTCACAATTCGATACCTCAGTCTACGTGCCATCCAATCGTAATCACTTGCTGTGACAATCGATTTGGGTTAGTTACATCTCTATATACGTCAGTCACAATGTGTCAAATAACGCAAATAATATTGCATACAGTATAGGTATATTAATTATTGCTGGTGTGATCCTGGAATTTGTATTGGCATTTCCAACTTGAGAATTGACAAAAAAACAAAATAGACAGGGTTAAAACAAATAGTAGTTACCTGCACGAGAAACTAATTCTACAAAACAATAGCATGTTTACAGAACGCCTGACCGCGCGAGCTCAGCCCAAAACAATCGTAAAAGCAACTTTTTGCCTTCATTTTTGTGACAGGCGCTAACTTTATTTAATAAACGGTTGGAACAAAGGTTGTCCAAAAACCGCAAGGACGTTGTAAATTTACTGTCTACAACTGTATTTTAAGTGTATTTAACAACTTTAAACTCTCGCGTTTTGTACACATATTTAATTATACACGTCTTAAACTATGCTGGGGCCCTTAGGCACTCAAGATTTTGGGACACTTTTGGAAAGTAAAGAAAGCGAATTAAGTAAATTATAATTTTTTTACTATGATCTATTCATTATAGGTTATCAAATATACTGTCTTTCCTTCGGGGCCCCCTGGGCACGGGCCCTGTGTGCCCTTATGATACAGACTGTAATGCAAACGGGTCTACCGCGATATAATATCATCATATATTTTCTGGGACGTCAGTCTTTCCGTGACCACAGCTGGTGCAACTCAGCTGAAACGTCGGAATTTAAGGTAAAAATAATGAAATTATATCGCGGTATAAACCCGTTTGTGTAATGAAATATATATTCAACCAATTTAAATAATATATTATTTTTTTCCTTGTTACAGTAACATTGTCAAGCCTTTTGTCTGGCGTAAAGCCGTTGGATGAGGTTTTTCATTAAACATAACATGATGTCAAGTACCGAGTTTAAGCTGCTACTTAGCGATGAATGGGGGTAGGCAGCTGCCGCAGGATATTAAAAAAACGTATTAAAACGGGGGGTTACGAGTCCCATGTACAGTCAGCTGCGGAAGCCGTTGAGCGAGATGTTCAAAAAGAATCAGTAGTTACAGTCAGAAACGAACGAACGAACGAACAATTTTGTTAAAAGTGTCATCACAATATCACTTTAAAGTTTTAAACAATTAAACAAAACATTTTTGGGATTCGCATAAAATATTGCCATTACCACTAGGTATTTTGAAATACCCTTTATTCCTGACGTATACATTTTTACATTTTCTTTTACAATTATGCAAGTATCTATGTTTTATTTATTTATGTTTTTACTCTTTTCTTTTCTGTTTGTTTTTCTTCGTCAGGCCGTCTTTGACATAGGCCTCCTTCAGGCGGCGCCACTCCCACAGCACTAGGTATTGTTATAAATAAGTACTTAATTCAATATTTGTGTTCTTGTTAATGGACAAATATTTAAATCCCTATCCGAAAAAAAATTGCAATTTGGAACACCTTAATAAGGTACGAATATAAAATGGCGGCGCAACACGGAGGGATTTTAGGATTATCCTTCTTATTATTCGTACAGTAAAATATATGCCACGTGATAGCGACATCTACACGGCATTATGTTAAATTTGTGGGATTTAGAAATACCAAAATTCAAATAGCACGAAATTCAAACCTGCTGCATATAGGAATTAGGTAAGTAAGTAAACATCCTTTATAGTAAGTACTTTACCGCACTAGTGCGATAATTAGAACATTACGCAACTATGTCAAAAATTTAAAGGGCCATATGTACTGTAAAACGTCGTACGATACATACATATAGTAGTACACCCTATAATGGACGTGGAACCAGTAATGGGACAAAAAAACATAATTCATCGAAAATAAGTATCTAAAAGTAGTTTATAAACACTGGCTGTATATTATCATAAATAAGAGTCCTAGAGCTGTTTCAGTTTGAAGTTTCATTAAATTTGGTTGCTTTTTAAGAAATTGGCGTCAACCCAAAAGTTGTCGTGTCACTGAAAAAAAATACCACTACGAATTCTTAACAACTTCGCTAAGAGAGGTGAGTTAATTTATTAAATTTCAATTAATTAATACTTGATGAAAACTAGAATGTGTTTTGTTAGTTGCATTTACCATGAGATAAGGTATACAACACACTATGTTGTGAGTCCACAGATGTAAAAAAATAGTGGTATTTGGCCCAATCCCATTATAGGAGCTGTAAAACTGCGTACCTCCTATGATGGGACAATTGACAGAATGATGCTTGCCATGCCATGATTTCATGTTTAAACAATACAGAAGTAAAATGTAGTTACGAAATATGTCAATCAGGAGGTATTCTCGAACTTCGGATAAATCAATATCGTTTTTCCAAACTTTTATTTAACTTGCCCTGTTAGTTAGTGTGGGTCCAATCTTGGTAGCTGAATTTGAGCCACTTTTCGATTTCCGATTCAGTTGAAATTTTGTGTAAGTACGTAATTAAGTATGCAAATCGGATGATAATGCAATATTATGATAACATGGACCTAATCTGATGATGGAGACAGGAGGTGGCCATGGGAACTTTATCGCAATAAACCCTAACTAATTGTGTTTGGGTATATTAGAATTGTCTCGATGGATCTAATACAATAAATAATTGGCTGTGGAAAGAAAAATACATTCAGCGATAAAAGCTTATACCTACCAAAAATTGATTGTTTTGCCGTAACTTATTTCCCATTTCAATATTTTATACTGATAGAGCAATGTCCATTATAGGGGGCCCATTACTGGATCCACGTCCATTACCGGGGGCCCATTACTGGAGCTTTGCTGCCCATGACTGGAGAAAAAAAGCATAGTTTTAATTTGTTAAATATGTGGAAACTAATTGCTGTATCTTTGATACAACACGCCTAAAACACGAAAGACGGGTAGGACTTTCATCTTTTAACACGCTAAGCGGTAGACCATTTACATGTATACGGGAAATATCATAAATACTCCAAATTTCCTCTTAAATGTCCCATGACTGGTGCTGTTACTATAATAGATAATTCGCAACTCACTTCGGTTCTGTTTTAAATTATCGCCACACGTTTCGAATTTCCTATTTACGCACTTGTATCTTAATTTAAGTACTAATAGTAAAGTAAAAAAAAAAACCAACAAGCGAAATAGGTACAAGCTAGTTAGGTAGGTTATTAAACTTTTGACTGTTTATTTCCTATTTTAGTAACATCATTGATTGGTACACTATGAATTGTGACGCAAATATGAGTTCTTTATAAGGTTAGCACAGGGTATTCCAGTTTCGGAGTTAACCGTTTACACAGTACGGATTAACCCGGTGTTAACCGTTTAACTCCGAGTTAGCTAACCCTGGAACGCAATGGCCCTTAATACATTTCTTTTCACTTGTTTTCAAACAAAATATAACTTCAGTTTTCTCCAATATGCTCGGAAATGTTCACCTTACTGTAGCAAAAATAGTACGGGAAGTTCTTCGTTAATGTCAAACTCTAACTAAAAAACATCAAACTATCGCTGTCCTGTTCTAGCGGACGGGAAGTAAAAAAACACTACAGTAATAACTTATTACTGTAGTGTTTTTTACTTTTTAATAATAAAAAACGCAAACAGCCAATTATTATTGCCGCGAGCCGCTTCTACACGACCCGATCAGCTATCATTTCACGTGTATGATCGTGCGAATACTGCTTAATAAAATCAAAGATTATTTTTATATTTTTTTTAAATCTCATCCGTGTTCATAAAGCTTACATAGTTTGTCAAAGGACTTTCTCATTTCAAACATAGACAAAGAGAATCATACTATCTTTGTCTTACACTAGTACTAGCACCCAAAAGAAGAGGATGGGTGTAGTTTTCCTGGTTCTTACTGACTGAAAAGTTGGTTTGACAAACTATATTGCGCAATTATATTGAATGAACGAATATTGAATGGTACTGAATGGCAGAATAAGTTTGTGCCTTTAACTTTTAAAAATTAATTAAAGGGGGAAATTGTTTTTGACATTTTGGATGTGAAGGTTTGATTTGAGTGATGCTTGATGCTTAAATAATAATTATTTTAGCTTATTTCCTCGCATGTTTGGAGAAAAGCACTATATATGCCTCGGCAGGAATAGCAATTCGTGGATTCGTCTTCTTTGTCGGACTCCGCTTCGCGTCGTCCGACAAAATCGAAACTCATCCACGAATTGCCCTTTCCCGGCCTCTGCAATAATGTACTATTACGTTTGAACTTAGAGCGCATATCATTTCGAGTAACATTTTTCCCTAAATGTTTGCTGTGAGACCCTCACCTTCGTAATATAAATGAATTCTCTGCGTAACGCGTATATTCTCTCGGTTATTCATATAGCTCTCACGAGAGCTGGCGTGTTGAGCTTAGGCGAACTAGGTACTTACGGCTAGTCTACGACATTGCGCGACTGGCGGCGGCGGCGGCGGCATCCATAACTTGGAGCGAGACACAGCGATCGGACCTTTCGTTCCCATCTATGGTTGCCGCCGCCAGTCGCGCAATGTCGTGGCTGAGCCGTAAGTAGATACCACAGACAAAACATCCACCAAACTTAGCATAGTCGCGCTACCCCCTCTGCCACGCATACGGTAATTTTACTCCACGTTCGAGTCGAAAGTGTCTTTGTGTGACGTCTGTGTGTTTGAACGGACCAATCACGGCACGGGACTTCGCTCACCTAGTCCCGCGCACCCCCGCATTTTTGGCATCATCGGTTTGCATGAAATAATTGCTCTAAATTTTTCCTAGTCTATGGATACCTAGTTCGCCTGAGTTCAACACGCCAGACTGTATGGAGTGCAGTCACGCGCGAGAACGCAACTCAGGTCTGATCTTCGCTCGTTTCTGCCTCAGTGGAAAGACGGCCTTACGGTTTATCGCAGACTTTTATAGACGATTGCAGTTCACACGTAAGTTTCATGTGTGGCTCGCACTTTCGGCAAGCGCTCGTAACACGACCTTCGCTCCCTACTAAATTTCACCCAAGTATCATTCTGCAGATCTGCAATCAAGATAGGCGGAGTACGCCTTATTTATATTTTCTTTTTAAACACGACGCCTCTTTATGACCATGTTGGTAGGTGTTGGATTGTTAGGGGACTTATGTTGGGGAAATTGCATGGGGGTTTATAGTGTAGGCTGAAAAAGGGGCACGTTTTTAGGTTAACTGACTGTTAACTGTCGAATCTTAATTTGGAAATGCGATATTGACTGATTGTAGGGGCATCTAAACACCTCATGGAAAAAAGCCGGCCAAGTGCAAGTCGGACTCGCGTTTCTAGGGTTCCGTACATAAGTCCGACTCACGCTTGACTACACATTTCTAATAGGTTTTTCTGTCATCTATAGGTAAATAACTATTTTGTGTATTTTTTTCAAAATTTTAGACCCAGTAGTTTCGGAGATAAAGGGGGGAAATGGTCTTATTTTGGCTATTTTCTTGAATAACTTCGAACCTATGTATTTTAAAATTAAAAAAACAACTTGTCCATCTTTGGGTCACTTATTTACATATGTGTACCAAATTTCAACTTAATTGGTCCAGTAGTTTCCGAGAAAATAGGCTGTGACATGCAGACGGACAGACAGACAGACGCACGAGTGATCCTATAAGGGTTCAGTTTTTTCCTTTTGAGGTCCGGAACCCTAAAAATACCGCAAAAGGCACGTTGTTTCAACTTATCCCGGTCTCCCCTACATAAATAGAACAGTTATATTTTGTGTTGAATCGATTTTGAGTACCTCATTACATTTAGGTACGTAAGTACATATACAAAGGCAAACTCGTTCGATAAAAAATCAACATTGACGCAAAATAGAAGTTATCTTTCGGGATCAGCTAGGGTTGCCAGATCGAAAGGCGCTATTATCGGGATAAAATATCAAATTTTCGGGATTTTGGGACTTAAGTCGGGAAAATAAAAACATTCATATTAAAGTAATTGTGTTAAAAACAACGATATTTTACATTATTGACACTACATCAGCTGCTCTGCCCATAGACGTTTTTATATAAAAATAGTATAAATTCTTTGAGATCTCGAACAAACAAAAAAAATTCGCGGTGGCGAGCGGCTTGACGCGGGTCGCTCGCTCGCTCGACGACAGTTCGGAACTTCAAATTAATGTTTTTTAACGTGAAGCTGTTTTTCGGGACAGTTTTCACTTTGTCGGGAATTGGGAATACATGCTAAAAATCGGGAGAATCCCGCCAAATCCCGACCATCTGGCAACCCTAGGATCAGCTGATGTTTGCCCAATTCGCCGAGAAATTGCCTTCAGCATAAACACGGCAAGCTTCATTTGCCTTCTATTTGGCCATGGCGGGTTTTGTCGATCAATTTTCGGGAGATAAATGTCATGTCATACGTGCGTAGTCATAGTAGACTGTTTTATATTGGTTGTCTATTAGAGTTAGACCAAGAAACGTCTGCAGCAATTTTGATAGCTCAGGCAGTGCAAGTGTTATTTTAAACGTCATAATTTCATAGAAGTTTGACGTTTAAAATAACACTTGCACTGCGTAGGATTAGTAGATCATCAAAATAAAGAATAATCCAACATATTGGTAGAACAAATAGCACACTATACTGCAAAACGTAATTCAGGACCAAAAAAAGTAAGACAATGTTGCCACTGCAATAATTTGTTTGTAAAATTGTGAATTCCTTTTGATAAATAATCACGCTAAGATAATTTATTCATTAGTAATTTTACTCCTACTATTTAAAAGAGTACTTTTATTTACTTATTTGTACATAAATACAAGACGCGCTATTAAAAAAGTGGTAACATTTCTTACTTTTTTTGGTCTTGAATTACGTTTTGCAGTTTAGATGGTCTACGATTTCGTTATAACTAACGTTTTATTGGTCGCCGATGGCGCTGTAAAAAATACCTCGCGCAGATTGCTTTTCGTCCCGTTGGTCCCGTGGCGGCGAAAATAAAGAAGTCAGTTTCATTGGGATCGATTCTGGCTATGGACGTGTTCGAAGCGTGTCACCATCCAAATTTGGAATTTCCTGACAAAATTCCCGATCTGCGAATATTTTTCTTGACTATAGGCTGTATCTTTAGGTATTTAAATAAAAGTAAACAAACAATATGTATATTTTCGGGTAGTTGTAACATTTATTGGTTAGCCGACCAATTACAAAACCGCCTGGATCAGTCACTGAACGACCTGAGTTTAACCTACATTATTTGATGGTGTAATGTTTTCACCTACCCTCAACTGGCTTGAGGAGCCATTTGAGGGTAGATTTTGTTTACTTTTATTTAAATATCTAAAGATACAGAGTATAGCCGTGGGGCTAAGCGATATCTGTGTAAATTTGACTTGTTTTAGAGTTTTGTAAGTAAATTTGAATAATGTACGTTTTTAGGTACATAATAGAAAAGAATTCACTCTTCTGACATTTTCTTATTCCGGCCGCATTCCTGACAAACGGCCAAAATTCCTGACATCTGGTAACCCTAGTTAAGGCCTCGCACACGACGAGATTTTGCTTGTATTGATTCTATAATAGTTAGCGAAAGGTCTTTAGAACACAATTGTACCTACTGTCCGCTGTCTAAACTGAAATAAATGTCATATACTAAGAAAAAGTGACCAGGGCTTGCAGTGCCCTAGGCTGGAATCGAATTAGTGTCCTCTGCTATCGCGGCAGCTTGCTTGTGCCATTCGGCCACCGGGCCACAGCGGCATAGGTCGAATTTTTCCAAGTATATGCACTTCTGACTGAACTGGCCATCCACATACATACACATATTACCAGGCGTGGCTCAATCCGCGATTTCGTCGCTTTGCTACAGGTAGCTAAAAGTACATCCGTTCCCCCCCAATTTTGGGGAAAGCCATAAGCCGCGCGTGGCGCTGTCGCCACCTAGCGGCCATATCTATGCTGATCGTAACAGATGCGTTTTGTTAGAGAGTGATTATTATTTATTCTGTGATATTACATAGGTACATATTTTCAAGACGTTAATGTTTAGAATTTCAGATATTTTTGAGTATATTGGCCGCTCTGATATATCTGATGGCTACTGTAAGCTCCACGTTTTCAATTATAAGCTTTGTTGTCATAAACATAAAGTTGTTTATCTAATAACAATCCTCTGTTGTAGTTGGGGTTCTATAAAGAGTATTTTGATACCCTGGGTACGATTCAGTTTACACAAGCTTGCCCCTAAAGCCATACAAGTATAAGTAATTTAAAATAGTATTAAGTTACTAAAGGTGTTCAGTGGAAATTTGCAGAAACCTTACGTTTAAAATTAACTGTAACAATTTATGTTCTGTTCGTCTGAACGAATTAATGTAGGTACTAAGTATAGTAGGTACTCTGTTATTTTTTTGTGCTACTAAATATTTCTTATTCTTATTCTTACTTTTGTACTAGACGTGATACAGTAAGTACCTAAATAAGTAGATATAACTGAGTAAATTATTTTACTAGTAGTTACTTACTACGGACACAGAATAAATAATAGGACTAGGTACAGAAGACTCACTCTAACAAAACGCGTCTGTCACAATCAGCACAGATATGGCCGCTAGGTGGCGACAGCGCCACGCGCGGCTTATGGCAAAGCCCAAAATTGGGGTGGAACGGATGTACTTTTAGCTACCTGTAGCAAAGCGACGAAATCGCGGAGTGAGCCACGCCTGCTACGGAGCAGGTTGTGAATAGGCACTATTTTTGTGGGTAGCAACTAAGTATGTGCGAAAAGTGAAGATTCGTACATTGTATTGGACCCCATATATTTCACTCCTTTTCGCTAGGCGCGCTGTTTAAAATCCCATACAAATATAGACATAACGCAAACGCGAACTCAAGTCACGCTATCGAAAGATTTACACTGGGGGTTCTGGTAAAATTATTGTAACTCGAAACTCCATCAACATAAACAGTTTGTGAAGGACTTCCTAATTAATTTCAACTTTACCCAAAACTTTTTACCTAATCTCCATTTCCTTTAACTTCAAAATATCTCCATTAAACTAGTTGTCAATTAATTTGGGTCGCATATTAACTAATACCTTCCAAGGTTCCGTAAACCTTTATTTGCCTGGGTTGCAAGAAGGACATAAGATTTTGGGCGTTTTATGGGACGTTGGGCGTTGTGTGTATGTAATACGTGTATCACCTGTATGTAATAGCGTTAGGAAGTTCCGAAAGGCTTAGTTAGGGACTTACTATTTGAAACTATTCTGCATCGGGTATACAGGAGGAGCGATTAAACGGGCTAGTATGGGAAAGTCTGAAAATATTTTTATTACAGATGTGTGTGAACAGGAGATAGCATTGGTTTGAACTGTCAATTTGTTAAGTACAGACTCGGGACAATACTGTCTTCGAAACGTCGGAGGTAATTATAAAGCTTAATACTTACGCGATTCAGACGCTTTTTAAGTACAAATATCATCATATCAGCCTTTTATCGCCCACTGCTGAGCTTAGGCCTCTCTTCGAGTACGCCATTTATCCCGGTCCTGAGCCAATCTCATCCAGCAGCCGTATTATGGATGGCTTTATCCATCTTTATCCACGTGATAAAATAACTGTCACTTTTTAACAACATGGGATAGAAAGTGACGGACACCGTTTTATCACGCTGTCACGTAGACAAAAACGACCATCATATCCGTACAGAAGCGATCCGCAGTCTTCCGAATGACTTCTTACGGTAAAATTAACAACATTGTTCTTAACAATAATTAATAACTTTTTAGCACCCTTCAGAGGGTACAATCTTAAACGATAAAGCAAAAATTACTCCCTTAAAAAAATATCTTTTATACTTTTTCTTGAGTCAATGAGGCTTGAATTGCGGATTCTATAGGTAATTTGATTATTTCAGTTTAAAAAAAACATTAAAATTTTCCCTTGCTGTCCCGTTATTATAATAACCCTGTATAGTAGATTCATGCTTAATTATGTACGTACATGTGTATTAAGAGAGGACAATAGAGGCTCCCTAGGCGGCTGTTATGCCCGGATCTGGGTACTAAATCGGTTATAATGCATATTATATGTACAGCGTAGATATCTATACGTGGGGCATATTGAAAGTTTCTGGATTCTGATATATGAGACGACTTATTTTTTCTAAGTGGTCAGTTTCAGAAACTTTCAGTATTCCCCAAGTATCATTGTATCATCGTTCAATGTTAGCTGAAATTACATGCATGAAAATATTTTATAATATTTAATATTGTCTTCGGTTACCGCGATTTACTCGTGAAATAAAACTATTGAAACGGATTATATCATTTATATCGCGTATATTGAATTTATACTACATTCCGACGTTTCGAACCCTTTGTAATATTCGTTCGTTTGTAATATTTGTTCAATATACAGAGGGGCTACCGCGAAAATCGAAAATCGCAAATTGCGGGGATCTTTTTCTTTTACTCCAATGAAGGCGTAATTAGTCTGACAGAGAAAAATGCCCGCAAGTTGCGAACTTCGATTTTCGCGGTCATAGCCCAGTATACATGACACGTTTAATAACACAAAGTAGCTCGGGACGCAGGGTCGTGATCTTTTAAAATTGTGTAAAAAGTTCAAGGCGTTACAAGGCGTTCAATAGGTTGTTAATAAGCGATATATTATTGTAGCTTTATAAAAAAAGTTATTAAAAAAGTGAAATCGTCAATTCTTTAATAGCATTTGGTAAAGATATTAGAGTTCAAAAAATGCTTTTTTTTGGGTAAAAACGTCTTCGTACTGCTTTTACAAGTATACTTTGGAATGTTATTAAGCTAAGCTACACAAAAGCCTAGCCAAGATATCCTCAAGATAGCCAAGATATCAAGATAGCCTTAGTATATTAAAAGGCCCTTTGTTTTTTTTTTAGTATTGTGTTCCAATATTCGTTAAATGGGAGGCAAACAGCTATTATAGGCACAATCGACGAAGCCTTCCTTCGCTAACTTTGTTTTGAGCCTTCGAGATTCAGTACGAGAAATACAGGGTGGGAGAGAGCAGGGCACGGTTCCGTATAAGTTCATAAATATAATTAACTATAAATGTTCACGCATCGACGTAACGCCTCAGATTACAAATGTATTCCTCGAATTTTGCAGCTTGCTGAACGAACCTTGGCTTGTGCTGTTGATACTTGTGTGTGTAACTGATTTGTAATTATATTTGTTCTTTGTATATTACCTACTTAATTTTTATAAGTGAGAACCTGTAACTGGCTCTGTAAATCTATTTTAGTTTTTAGAAATGTTTGTAGCTGTTGATTTTCCATGTATGCAAAAAAAAGATAAAAAAAAATTAATAGCCATCTTGGTCAAATATTTTACAGTATAAAAAATATATCACATACAAAGCATGCGTTGTGTTATTAATACAATTTTAAGATTACCTTAGTTTTACTGTAGGTACACAAATTGATAAACTATGGTAATAAATACGAAAGTGCGTGTTAGATACAGAATTATCTAACGCCTTCCCTACATACTCAACAGCCTGCCCTCTGACATCAGACAGGAAGCCAATAAAGTAATATTTGGTAAAAAGCTGCGTAGTTACCTCGTAAATCGCGTATATAGCAATTGATGAGCATTATTACTAATGATAGATGTTAACTTTTTTTTTTTCTAATATAAGAGAGTAGAGACTGCACGATCCCACAGTCAAACCGTGTAAACTGTTTTGTGGGACACTGTAATTGTATAAGATGTATATTTTTATGTCGATAAATAAATAAATGATAATAATAATAATCTTTATTAGTATTAGGTATGCCTATCCATAATGAGGGAAAATACATGTTTAACTTATTCACCCACTGCAGCTTTGAACATTTTACGCGGGCCGTAAGATGGTTGTACGTGGAAGAAAATATCTTGAAGTTAATTGCTATTTCTCGGAAGAAAATATTTGCAATTGAATATATTTTAGGGAAGGAAATATCTTGAAATTGAATTGTAATTATCTTTTTCCAATTATATACTCGTAAGCTAGGCTTTGTTGGTGGCAAAAAAATGTATAGGAATGACAGATGCTACGAACAGGAACGTGACTATTTCCATACATTATTTAAGTTCCAGTTTGCGTTTCTATCAAGAATTCTTGGCTAGGCACCCTGGGCTAACCGCGAAAATCGAAGTTCGCAAATTGCGGGGATTTTTCTCTGTCACTCTAATTACGCTTTCGTTGGAGTAAAAGAGAAAGATCCCCGTAATTTGCGAATTTCGGTTTTCGCGGTAGCCGCTCTGATAGCGACGGTTGGCGGGCCAGATCTGGCCTGCAAACATCAGATTGGAGACCCCGCTATAACGTATGCATGGCTGCCGCTTTCCGTATAATTTTGGTGAAACTCCAACTGCTATCATAAGTTAATATCCTGCACTGTCTAATGGAACTTCTGAGCAAACGTATGTCTTTGTCTTTTAAATTAATTTCTCATTTGCATATGCCTAATTAAGTTGCTGTTTGTCTTCGAGTTTAATGGAATTTTCGAATGTAACGCGATGGTAAAAATTAATGGAATGGGTTTCGACGGTAACGCGATGGTAATTTTTTTAGAATAATTTAATTTTAAATGTGGTCAATGAGTGAATTAAATATTTTAAGTTGTTATTCTCGTCAGCGACCATAGTAGCACAGTTTGTTAGAAACTCTTGTATCACGTTATATTATCCTGCTTGGTAATGACTAAAATGAATGTATTATTAATTTAAATGCCAACATTTAAATTAATAAACCATGGATTTAAAGACTGATTTAGATAAACTGAACCATGGCAAAGAATGACAAGAAAAAAAATATTTCAACCCGTATGAAAATTTACCCTGTATAAATATTTTTACCTTATCAAATAAATATACTGTGTCAATTCCAAATTAGGCAATCCCAATTTAAGTTTGATAAACTACCACATTTATCTAGTTATAGTAGTTATATGTATGAGAATATTCCCCGAAGTACTAACCGAGATTTCAATTTAAAAAAGCTTTCCCATTTCCCCGCGGAACGCTGAAAGCCGTAACCATTTTTTCACCCCATCAAATTGAAGGGTGACGGGGTGGTCGGGAAATTGTTTCAGCTTTTACCCCGTCACCCTATTACGTGGCGTAGTTAGGCAACACAAACTGCCGATAAGTAATTTGTTGTGCACGGTTAAAAATATAACTCTCGGCTCGATTCGGGAAAAAATTAGACACTCACTAGATATGAAATAGTAAAGATATGTGTCATTCCCCTACAAAAGGTACCTCATAGCGGCTGGCGCCGCGATTCGGGAAATGAATTAGAGAGTCACTAGATATGAAATAGTGAAGATATGTGACGTTCCACGGAAAAGGTATGGTGGCCGGCGCTTACGTCGCATAGCGCCGCAATAATATTGGAGCGGCGTTAATAATAGCGTAAGCGCGAACCGCCATAAGGTACCTTTATCCGTGGGACGACACATATCTTTACTATATCGTATCTAGTTAATATCTAATTCATTTCCAGAATCGCGCCGTCTATAAGCCGGGACGGAATATATGCTCATGCCGCCAACCATACAAAATTAATGCTAAAGACACACATTTGTCATTTATAGACCGGTCTATCGTAATATTTATTTTATTACCTTTATTTACCGACGTTTCGACACAGGCTCCGTAGACAACATGTCAATCGCTAACGCTCCGTAGCGAATGAAACGCAACTGTCACTGTCACACTAATATGGAAGAGTGATAGACAGACACAAAGCGATTCGATGGCGAAGCGCAAGCGATTGCCACCTTGACCCGTCTATAAATGTGAGTTAATATGTGTTCAAAATGCGAAAGTTTTAAATATTTATAGATTACAATGCTTTTATTTTATAATGCTAAGAAAGTTAGAATCAAGTTGTATTTCAATAGTTAGATAATGTTAGGAGACAAATGAAAGGCTAACTTACTTTCTTCTTCCTCGCGTTATCGCGGGATGCAGGCGCGGATCCACCGTTGTGGGCACGGTGGGCATGCCCACAACCCTAATAGGGTGCCCGATTGTTTCCCCGAGTAGAATTACGCCGATTTCTGTTTCGCAGACGCTTTGGCAGAGGAACATTTGATAGAATTTCATTAGGTAAATATAAATACGCAGAGTAGGTAGTCAGTTGATCGATAGGTAAGCAGATTTACTTATCGTAGAATGATCGTTGAGTTTGGTAAAAGTTAAAATTGCCCGAGTAAATTAACCATTGGCTGAAACACGGTAGGTACTTATATACCTATGAAGGTACTTAGTTAAATAGAACTACCTGTCATAAGTATTTAGTATCAGCTGACAACTCAAATTATTAGTGATACAGAATATAAACAGCATTTTTTTTTTAAATTGTTAACTTATGGAGTCTTAAATTTAAATTTTAAACGTGCCTTGCCAGCTTCTAATTGACTTTGACTAGTTTGACTGTCATAGGAGTTTTAGAGCGCAGGTCTATATGGGCATGGAAAGGGCTCCATAGACCTTAAAAAAATGGCATGCCATTTTTGGTAAAATTCCGACTACTTAAGTGTAGGGCTCTACATGTAGACATTTTCCAGATTTTCGCCTTATTTTGTTCATAAATCATAAACTATTGACAATGTCATAAAATAAACTTATTTATTTCTTTTGAATAATTATTATATAGTCTATAATTGCAGACTAGTTTTCCCACGTTAGCTAAATAGGAACCATAGATATAAAATAAATGTTAAAATTGATATTTTTGTCCATAGGTACAACTACTCTTTGTATAGGCAGGGTTTTTGTACCTATGGACAATATTTTTGGTACAACTTTTCAGCAATTATTATGGACTTGATATTGTCTCCAGGGTCTACAAAGACCTCGAAATCATCGTTTAGTATGCAAAGCTTTAGACGAATAAAGCTTGATTTTTCGTTAGTCAGGGTGTCCTAAACTTCCCTGCACTTCGGAGTTAAAAGGCCCAGATGAAGATTGATACCCGGCCTTTTTGCGATATTGTTAACAAAAAATTCACAATTTTTTGTAACAATATCGCAAAAATTCCGCCTATTTTCACAATTTGCGATATTGTTAACAGAAAATTTCGCGCTCGCTGCGCTCGCGTTTCTTTTTTGGTTCTTTAGATGACCCCTGTATCTACATATTAGCTTGACTAGTAAATGAATAGAGTAAGACCAAGAAAAGTCTGCAATGATTTTGATAGGCATACGCAGTGCAAGTGCTAATTATAAGTCATAATTTCATAGAAGTTTTGAAGATTAAAATAACACTTGCTCTGCGAGTGCTATCAAAATTGTTATTGTATATAAATTAAAAACGCAAACTTATTTCCCTGTACTGAATATTGTGTGTGCAGAATTGACTGTAAGGGGCCCCGAGCCTCGCACTGCCTATAGGGCCACATGCTTAATCCGGCCCTGGCTGCGTCCCTTGTTGTGGCCGGCGTTGGCCCATCGTGTAGAGGAGCCATAAGCAAATGCATTTTTTTAAGTTCACGATGGTAGTCTATCTATCGTTAGTAGTTCTTTAAATACCGGCAGTGTCCACAGGCAAAACCGTCCACAATACTTATATGTAGTGTGATCGAGTGCCACTTGACAAAAACTTTAAAAAAAGTTATATAACGTTACTCGACTGAAGGTTGCTTGATGAAAAGATTACCAGATTGGTCTGCTAATTTATGTACACAGAAGCGATCTCAATGATATGTGAATCAAGAGTCTACCAAAAGTTAGTCGACCAAAAGTTACATCTACGAATAATTGACTCTGCGAAACCATTTTCGGCGAAACGTTGTAAGCGAATCGACAATTTGCTAAAAATTGGTCGGAGAATGATTAGGCTAGGTACCCCAGCTGAATACAGAGCCCTAATTATTTGCAAGAATTATATATTTACTAACAGGGGCAATTATTTCTAGCTTAGTTTTTAGCTTTTTAGCGTAGTAATCTATCTAAGTGTGTATAAGTAGATTGAAATAAATCGCTTGCGATCCCTCTGCGAATTTATTGGTCGGGGATCATCAGGTACCCTCGACTCGCACTTGGCTGTTTTTGGAGTGGCTGTGACCACAACCCTTTTTGAGGGCTGGATCCGCGCCTGGCGGGATGTCACGGCTCATGGGAGCCTGGGGTAGTAGGCACTAGTTTTTACGAAAGCGACTGCCATCTGACCTTCCAACCCAAAGGGTAAACTAAACCTTATTGGGATTAGTCTGGTTTCCTCACGATGTTTTCCTTCACCGAAAAGCGACTGGTGAATATCAAATGATATTTCGCGCATAAGTTCCGAAAAACTCATTGGTACGATTTTTTTCTATTGTGCTACCATTTCCCAATATACTTTCTATGGCGGTAACAAAAAGGAAAGTTGTGACACACACTTTTTTTCTCCTATAAGGATGAAAAGGGCTCGCGATCCTGTACGGATATGATGGTCGTTCTTGTCTAAGTGACAGCGTGATAAAACGGTGTTCGTCACTTTCTATTCCACGGTGTTAAAAAGTGACAGTTATTTTATCACGTGGATAAAGATGGATAAAGCCACTCCGACTGAATAGATATAACACAAAAGTGGCAAAAAATAAAAGAAGCGCTCAAAAAATGGCAAAAAATATACAAACGCTCAGTTAAACACTCAACACACATTTCTAACTTACACTATCGGTAGAAACTTGCATCCCAGTGCATTTCTCCGGTTTTTGCATCAAATATGCAACTTATTCCATTTCAATTCCCTCCTGAAGACTGTTAAGGCGGGTCCATTTCCTGAAACTTGGAATATTGAATTTCATGCAGCCACTAAACTTTCAGATTGCGTCTATCGCTTGCCAAAGTACCGAAGTGCTTTGGGTTTCGACACTCTTATTTTGCCTTTTGAGATAAAAATGCATACACCTTTGGAGTTGCAGGCGTCCATAGGCTACGGTGACTGCTTACCATCAGGCTTGCCGTATGCTTATTGGCCACCGATGTGGTATAAAAAAAATAAGTTATTGGCAAAAAAATCATTCATTCAAAAACGATTTTGATAGTACATGCAGTGCAAGTGTTATGTGCAGTGCAAGTTTGACGTTTAAAATAACACTTGCACGGTGTGTGCTATTAAAATCGTTGCAGACTTATCTTGGTCTAACTGTACCACACATAAATAGTTAATGAGCTAAGTTTCATGTAATTTAACCACGTCAGTTTAAAATTCAAGCGTGCTTGTATTTTATGGGAGCGAAATTTTGGTGGCGGATTCATGAGACTTAACAAGTCAAACTTCTATGAAATTATAACATATAAATAACACTTGCACTGCGTGTGCTATCAAAATCATTGCGTAAAAGTCTGGTTCTAACTCTATTAAGGGGCCCACTGATTAACAGTCCGCCGGACGGTATCGGCCTGTCAGTTAGAACAAAATTTTGACAGGTCCGAAAAACTGACAGGCCGATACCGTCCGGCGGACTGTTAATCAGTGGGCCCCTTTAGGTACTTTCTATATCTCCTTTAATCAATTTATTTAATATCAGAATCGAATCGGCTTAAGTTATAACGCCACGTTCCAAATCCCTCGAGAGTCGCGCTATTCGAGCCAGGGAAAAAGCCGTTGCAACATGCCGGCTGTGTGCGGGCCCACGGGAGGGAAGTTTCACTTACCTATCAAACAGTGTATTCCTATTGCTTGGGCTAATAGCTTCTTCCTCCTTACATGAGGCCCATTTTCATGGTGCGAGTATTTGATTGGTCGCCTGCATTGGATATAACCAATAGTTTTCAATGTAACTAAAATCGAAGATGGCCGATGGCGTCGAAAAGTGCTGGAGTGGAGACCACGGACTAGCAAGCGCAGCGTAGGACGTCCACCCACAAGATGGACGATGGTTAGACGACCTTGTTAAGGTCGCCGGAAGACGCTGGATGCGGGTCGCTTCCAACCAGCACGTATGGAGATCCAAGGGGGAGGCCTATGTTCAGCAGTGGATGTCTTATGGCTGAGATGATGATGAAAATCGCATACGAGTTCGCGCGCCGTCTAAAGCCCGATTTAGACGATGCGAGAACTCGCATGCGAGTTTCATACCATTGCGGGTTTTGATCGGTCGGTTGAATTGGACGTAACCAACAATCCGCAATGTAACTAAAATCGCATGCGTGTTCGCGCGCCGTCTAAATCAGCCCATACCCGGCATTTTGCCACGGCTCATGGGAGCCCGGGGTCCGCTTGACAACTAATCCCGAGAATTGAAGTAGACACTAGTTTTTACGAAAGCGACTGCCATCTGGCCTTCCAACCCAGAGGGGAAACTAGGTCTTATTGGGATTAGTCCGGTTTCCTCACGATTTTTTCCTTTACCGAAAAGCAACTGGTAAATATCAGAGGATATTTCGTACATAAGTTCCGAAAACTCATTGGTACGAGCCGGGGTTTGAACCCGTGATCTCCGGATTGGAAAAGTCGCACGCTCTTACCGCTAAGCCACCAGCGCTTCTTGTGCGATCAGCTGCAAATTCAAGTATGTATAGTCTGTCCCATCAGGCAAATTTAAAAAAATGTAAGCCCGAATTATCGTCCCATAGAAAATTTGAGTTTCACGCCTTTGTTTTCGACTAACATAGTTGTTTGACCGGGTATATGTGATGTAACTCTGTTATCCCTCATTAAGGGATAGCTCGCAGTAGGGAGGGCTCTCAGAAGTATTTTCCATTTGTCGCGATCATGAGCGGGCTACTCCCAGCTCTTTCCAGCCGATGTTTTTTTGGATATTTTACATTTCATATTAGCTTCGGGTTGGTGTGGTGAAAAATTTTGTGTTTCACTCGGGGGCAAATTTTGTTTAACCCTCGTGCTTTGATACCCTCGCTACGCTCGTGGTTCATTTTTGGAATCTTGAGCGTTGCGAGGGTATCAATATTAGCACGAGTGGTTAAACAACAACTTTGCCCCCTTGTAAAACAAATACCTAACCATTTTCTTCGCCCAAGTGCTCGTTGGGCGTTAGGAATACAGCCTGAAGTTTCTTTATTCTATTTCATATGTAATATAGACTGGAAAATGTGATAGCGTGGATGGAAATGGAAACATTGAGTAAAGGTTAACAGGAAGTGATTTCAGGAAGGTTTGTAGTACCTATCTACTTGGTGTTTTATTTCTTTGGCTTGCGTGTTGCAATACCTACACTGTTTTACCGGGTGTGGCCTGTAATATGAGCAAAAAATTAAACTGTAAGCTGTACTCCTCATACTGACCAACATTTGTTCAGCGACTTTTAAAAATAACTTGTGGTTTGATTTAAATAATACACTTTAAAGTTTATTCTAAGACGCAATGTATTGCGAATTCTGTTATGTTAAAGGCGTGACAAGCTATAGCAAATGATTCCTAAAACACCACATCTGGCAGAAATATAGGTACCTACCTACACAATAGAATGTAGGGAACATTTCATAATATTTGAATATCGATTAATACTTACAATTTTAACTGGAATTTAATTTTCTAACAGACAATGGTGTAGGTTTTACTTTTTTGCACTAATTTCTAGTTACTTTACTTTATCATAAGTAACGTTTTTCGCAGAAAAATATATACCGGGTGTGGCCTGTAATACGAACAAAAAATTTAACTGTAGGCTGGACTCCTCATACTGACCAACATTTGTTCAGCAACTTTTAAAAATAACTTGTAGTTTGATTTTTAATACACTTGAAAGTTTATTCTAAGACGCAATGTATTGCGAATTTTGTTATGTTTAAGGCATGACAAGCAACGTCAATCACTAATGATATGGCATGGCGATGGCGTCCATTGAAGATAATATTTATTTTGTATGAAATATAGGAAGTCTAAATACTTAATAATTTTTAAAAGTTGTTGAACAAAAGTTTCACTGTTTGAGGAGTACAATCTATGTTTTAATTATTTGCTCGTGTGATAGGCCACACCCTAAGAATCAACCGAGTCCGCATTTGTTCTAGCAGAATTTAAAATGCAATCATAATAGCGTAATCTCGTTCGCTCGGTTAAAACCTCTTTGGTTAAAACATTTTCTCTTGTCCTCATTATTTCTCCAAAGAATTAAAAATACGATTAAACTTATAAACGTTAAACCAAATGGCTTGAGTTAAAGTGGAACCACGAAAACAAGTCTTGATAAGACGAAATCCTCGTTAACCTGAAATAAAATGCTATTCAGTCCAAAGCGTTGATTAACTCAAAATATTAAAGTTTATGAAGCCGAAATTGACTGATAACTCAGTACACTTTCCATGTCCATCATTCGAAAAATACCTACTCATATTTTAACACTGTTATTATCTCGAAGTCTTTATATATATATGTCGCAGTAAGATAGATAAAGCCGTTATATAGTTATAACCCTAGGGATATAATTATATGTCGTAACATAATAATAATAATAATAAGCCCGCAGGGCAGCTTGTGGCGAGCTGTTGGGGAGTAACGACCCCACGGACCCGAGTGCTCCCGAGAGTCGGTCAGGGTCTCCGTCTCCGGCGTGTCTTCGTCGGTCGGAGTGGACCCCAAGGGGACCCGCAGGACTCTCAGCTCTGGCTCGCCTTCATTGGCCGTCCAGAGAGGAGTCGCTAGAGCTATATGCTCCAGGGGTGGAAGTGTTAAAGGGCATAACGCCGCGAGTAACTTCGGAGAAAGCGCAGCACCACCTCTCGACACCCCTGAGCCGCTCACGCCGGTGTTGCACCTGGCCGTCTTTACGATGGCGCATCAGGTGCCCATCTAACGAGTGGCGAGTCACCACCTGTCTCGATAACTTGTGTAAGCAATGTTATGGCAGGTGTCCGGACTTCTTTGCAATAGCCCAGTCTTTTTTCCACCCAAACTTAAACCATAGACCAGTATTCTGACCATATTCTTTACAATAGCTTCCAATGCCTGCTGAAACCGGTTCACGGGTATTTATTGATGTACCCGTGAATGGGTTCCAGCAGGCGTTCTACATGACATCAAATCTCTCCAAACGGCCTCTACGTGTTGGATCCATATCCCCACGCACGCCTTATAAATGACCGGGCTCGAAAGACCCGAGAGTTTTAAAACGGAGATACAAATAATAATAATAAGCCCGCAGGGCAGCTCGTGGCGAGCTGTTGGGGAGTAACGACCCCACGGACCCGAGTGCTCCCGAGAGTCGGTCAGGGTCTCCGTCTCCGGCGTGTCTTCGTCGGTCGGAGTGGACCCCAAGGGGACCCGCAGGACTCTCAGCTCTGGCTTGCCTTCGTTGGCCGTCCAGAGAGGAGTCGCTAGAGCTATATGCTCCAGGGGTGGAAGTGTTAAAGGGCATAACGCCGCGAGTAACTTCGGAGAAAGCGCAGCACCACCTCTCGACACCCCTGAGCCGCTCACGCCGGTGTTGCGCCTGGCCGTCTTTACGATGGCGCATCAGGTGCCCATCTAACGAGTGGCGAGTCACCGCCTGCCTCGATAACACTGTATAACACAATGTTATGGCAGGTGTCCGAAACTTAGTAATAGCCCAGACTTATTTTAATTTAAACCATAGACCAGGACTCTTTCCATTTTTCTACAATAGCTCCCAATGCCTGCTGCAACCGGTTTACGGGTATCTATTTATGCACCCGTGAATGGGTTCCAGCAGGCGTTCTACATGACATCAAAGCTCTCCAAACGGCCTCTACGTGTTGGATCTATATCCCCACGCACGCCTTATAAATGACCGGGCTTAAAAACCCGAGAGTTTGTAACGGAGATACAAATAATAATAATATATTCTTTATTGTGCACCACATAAGTACGTACATAGTACATAGTTATACGAAAGCGATTCATTACCTACTATCTTACTAGGAATATAACTATAATACGTCTTTAGTTTAGTGATATAGTTATATTACTGGATTAAGTTTAGTGAAATAATTGTAGGTACCTAGGAGTGCGACGGTGCGGAGGAGGTATAGTTATATCCCTAGGGATATAGTTATATGCCGTATATTACGTATTATAATCATATTCCTAGTAAGATAGTAATTGTAGGTAGGAGTGTGGCGGTGCGGCGGAGGTCTAGTTATATCCCTAGGGATATAGTTATATGCCGTATAGTACGTATTATAATCAACTATAATACGTTTCTAGTTTAGTAATATATAATATTTTACGTAATATTGCTAAAAAGTATTACAACTAGTTGCAACCAACAAAGTTGATTTTGTAATAAAAATAAAAACGAATATATATATAGTTGGTCAAACGAATTTGTCAGTCAGTACCTAGGCACCACGAAAATTATACTCATCCTTTTCTTTTGGGTGCTAGTACTAGTGTAAAAGAAAGATAGTAAGATTCTCTTTGCCTATGATTGAAATGAGACAGTTCTTTGACAAACTATATTTTTTAACATAATCATAAATATTTCCAGTTTAAAACGAATTAAGCTTTAAACCAATGCACACTGAACAAAAGCATACAAAAACTTGAAGACAAATCCACTCCTATAGTTCGTTTTTTTAGCATAGAAAGAACTTGAAAGAAGGTAAGCGATCTTGACAAGTCTTTTAATTAAAAAAACGCTTTTTAAAAATCAATAACTATTACTTATGAAAGCAGAAGAATATAAATGACCGTATTAGATTCATAATTGTTACATATTTGCCGTAACTTTTTTTAAAACGTGTTTTTCAATTAAAAGACATCAAGATTGTTTACCTTATATCTAATGCTAAAAAAAACGAAATATAACACCATAACATTTATAAGACTAAAATACGCAAACTCACATACTTTAGCGTTTCACTTAAGATTCATGGTATCGAGGTTCCACTGTGTTTAATAAAATGTAGCAGTTTTATTCCGCTTTCCCTATGAAAAAGGTCAAGTTTCAAAATAACAGACATATCACTTACGTCTTTTCAAAAAAACAGTGAAAAATTGTGAAGAGAGTTTAAGAAAACAATGGCGCAGGCGTTTCGCGGATTTATGAGGTGTCAAATGGGGTACGAATCTCATTGTGGCGTTTTTCACCGCTCTAACATTCTGAAGATTTCTCAATGGAAGCATAAAACGTTTCTCGGCTCGATTCTGAAAATGTATTAGATCTCTACTAGACCTCAGCAAGTTACGATATGGATAATTTAAATATATTTTCTCAAAAATAGACAGCAAAGTCGACTTTGCCGTCTAAAAAATAGGTCGCGAAGCGCGTAGTTTATGGTCAGTGAAAAATTAAAAAGTTAAAAACATTGCAGTCTCGATTTTGGGACTGCAATGTTGCATACAAATTCCATTATTTGTCGAGATCCAAACTTTTTAATAGTTGAAATGACCATATCAAATGAAGGCACAGGCCCATTAAACAGCCAAACAGATGATTAGTACTGCGACTATTTAGCTGTCTCAAATAGGTTGGCGTATTTTTGTCAGAAAAATACACTTCTATTTTTTTTAATAAAAAGGCGGCAAGGGCTTTTTTCTGTGAAAATGTATACGTTGCTTTTGTAAAATATTTCTATGATATTTATATTTCTTGCACCATTTTTGAGAAAAGCACTATATATGACTCGGCTGGAAGGCTACTTGCTGGCTTCGGATTCAATTAAACGGACTCCCAAGGTCGTCCGTTTAAAACGAATCCTCAGCCTGCAAGTACCTAGCTACTTCCGAGCCTCGACAATAATGTACTATTGTAAGATAGATATGTCAAATTTGACGTTGCCGCGATTCTGGAGGTCCTCTTGAACGATTTGTACAAGTTATGACTTAGATATCCAAGTCACATCTAGTCGATATCTAATGTAAATCTAGTTGATCTCTATATCGTTTCTAGATCTTCTGATTATCTCGTTTCCCGAATACGCGTGTCTGTTTCGTTTGGTTGTTGTTATTATGCTTAATATTGAGGAAAACGAGGAATACGGTAATTTGATATAAGTTGCCAGGTAAGAATATCTAATTATAGAAATGTCTGTCATTTCGATTATCCTCTTACGCTTTGTCTATCCAAATAATATCATAAATAATGATAAAATACAGTTGTTTCCCTTATTACTTATTTCTACATATAATATAATGAGAAATAAAAGTCGAAACAAACAGAAATATAACAGAAGTTACGTAATTATGAAGCTTTATCTTTCTAAGCAGTTGAAACGAAATATTACTTATATTTTCTGAGATAAAACAGAAACAGAATCGAACCGAACAGAACCGAATAAATGTCGCGGTTTATCTAGATTAAGTAACAAACGTCCAAACTTCGCCAAGAAGTTAAAAGTCTCCACGAAATATAGCAGAAATTCCATTTTCAAAAATTCCCCCATAGTTTTAAACGTACGTAAATCAAACTTACTTATTTCACCTGAAACCGTTCCGCGCGAACAACTTTTGTTTCAAATATAACTTTGCGGCCAGTTACTTTTGGTTCTGACTTTCGCATTTCGAATGCTGAGCATCAATATACCGGGTGTGGTCTGTAATATGAGCAAAAAATTAAACTGTAGGCTGTACTCCTCATATTGACCAACATTTGTTCAGCGACTTTTAAAAATAACTTGTGGTTTGATTTTTAATACACTTTAAAGTTTATTCTAAGACGCAATGTATTGCGAATTTTGTTATGTTTAAGGCGTGACAAGCAACGTCAATCACAATGATATGGCGTGGCGATGGCGTCCATTGAAGATAATATTTATTTTGTATGAAAAATATAGTCTTTATACTTCATAATTTTTAAAAGTTGTTGAACAAAAGTGTCACCGTTCGAGGAGTACAATCTATGTTTTAATTGTTTGCTCGTGTTACTGGCCACACCCGGTACAACTACCTAACGGATTTTATTTCCATATTCAATTTAAGCTTACTGCGGTTTCAGTTTGAAAACTCAATAGGTACGCATCAACTACATATTTAAATTTAGCCATAAATCTTGCTTTAATAGTGTAGACGACTTTTAATGGAGTAACATTCGCTAATTTCTCACTACGGAGTAGCCATGAAAACATTGTAAAGTCGACAAAAAATCCTTAAAACAATTAAATAAATAAACATTAGAAAAACTTACGTGAAACGGATCAGCATTTGAATATTTTCTTTTTAATTTAAGTAAAAAATATTCTTATTAAAAAATAAAAAGCGGGCCTAGAAAAACTTAAATTAAACTACAGGCTTCATGAGCTCATAGGCGTAAAGGCATTCATTCCTCTTTCAACTTCCTTAAAGGAACGTGTAAATAGCTATTGGTGTGCGTGGAACGAAACGGCTTTTAGAAAAAAAAAATTTAACGCGTCGGCACTAGGGGCTTTGAGCAAAATGCCAACAAAATATTTGCTTTAGAAAATACGGCACGAAACTTACATGAGGGGTAACCCTGTGTGAATGTTTTGTTAAAATGCAATTTCGTTTTACAAATAAATATAATGTTTTTATCGAGGTACTATGTAAGATACTGGCAGAGTCAGACCAAGAAAAGTCTGCAACGGATTTTATAGCACACGCAGTGTTATTTTGTGTTAGTTTAGTTTAGTTTAGTGTTATTTTGAACGTCAAACTTCTATGAGTTTATGACGTATCAATAACACTAAACTTTCACTGCGTGGGCTATCCAACCCGCTGCAGACTTTTCTTGGTCCGACTCTAGCAAGTAGATTTTTTTCTTTTTTGCTAAACAGATGGTAAACTTTCGAATTGTAACGGACCTCACATCACATGGAGCATATTTGGACCCGGGTATGGCCTTAAACTACGTCCAAGACCACCGGTGGACGGGCAGCAGCATCCCTCAAATTCGGTGTACTCGACTGCGATCGCCAACCCGCCTGCCAAGCGTGGCGATTATGGCATACACCCCCCAAAAGGGGGAGGCCTATGATCAGCAGTGGACGTCTTATGGCTGAGATGAGCATATTTTACTCGTTCTCATAATGAGGTCGTAATAAAAAAAACGTGTTGAATCTGTCATTGTTGTGATCCTATTATGACTATTATGAGTGCAGTGCGAGGTAAGTAAGTTCTCAGTCACGGGGTCGCCATGTAACGTGATTTTGGGGAAATTATAATATTCGTCTTTGATTGTTTGTCTGGGTAAGCGAATGAAAATCACCCAATCATACAACATAATATAACTGTAGTTTCAAAAGTATACAGGATGATTTTTGAACAGTGCCTAAAATACATAATTTTACAGCTCTGGCAATTTAGGCGGTGGATTTTAGAACGTTAAAATAAAAGGTCTGTTTTACGGTAATCCTGAAAGGTTACGCGTTTCTGATAAAAACGAATTATGGCTAACGAAAATACAATACATACATAGAGTTAAAACTTTATGGGAAACAATAGAGACCCAGCAAAGAAATATATAAAAATGTCATACATCATAATAAATATCTGAAATGAGTGCAATCTGTCATTGTTATGAGGGCATTATGAGCGGAGTGCGTACTCCATCACTCTGTCAATCTCCATGGAAATCATGCGTTGATATTCGGATATGAGGTTATATATTCTGTTTACAGATTGCCATGGGTGATGTGACTTGTGAGATATAGGTTATTTTTTATGAATATGTAAACTATAGGAAATAATATATATTAAGCTTAGAATAAATTTAAAAGTGGAAAAATTACTGTGTGTGTGTGTAGACGTTTCTGCTTGTTAAAAATTAAAATTAATAATATATATTATCTTTGGTTACCGCGATAGTTTCTGAAGTTAAAAAAAAGTGTAAACTGATTACTTATATAGTGTACATAATATTTTTAAAATGGGATGTATTTTTGGAATTGAGTGTATGATTTATTTAAAATGGAATAAATGTGACTGAGGAAAAATATATTCACGTCTGTCAAAATTGCCCACATACTAAAAAAATATGGATTAAAAAACTTTATTAATAAATTATAAATAGGCATCGTTTTAAGGCGGGTATAAAAGCACAAGCGCAAAGCACAAAAGTATAGTAAAGGCATGTTTGGAAAATTCAACTTTATTACAGAAATAACAAATTAAAAAATATCAAAACAAAACTCCTCTGATGTAGACTGTTATAATAAAACTCACTCCACAAAAGCTACAATGAGCTGTCAGTTTTCAAAGACAGCCGGCATGTCTGTCTGAAAGCTAACTGCCAGAAATTATATTACTCCACAATTTCCGTGCTCGCTTATTCGCAGTCAAAAATGCTTTGAAATTCATTTTGTTGCGCTGAATTTGCGCATTCTACGACTGTACTCAGTATTTTATTGTTATTAAATATGAAATACTAGCGACCCGCCCCGTATTCGCACGGGTTACACTATTGATAGGTAGTTGAAAACCGCAAGAAAATCCGTTTAGTAGTTTTTGAGTTTTTCGCGAACATACATACACACAAACAGACACGCGGACTTTGTTTTATAAAGTGCAGTGATTACAGAAGTATTCAGATGATTATATACTTCTGTAAAAATACAGTTTGGATTAAGATTTAGTAACTTGTTCCGGTATTGATCTTATTTTGATAAGACTAAAATAATCACGTTTGGCTTTGGGTTCGTATGGGAGCCCCACTTAAATATTGTTTATAGTATTTCTTGTTATAGCGGCAATCGGCATAAGAAATACATCATCTGTGAAAATGTTAACTGTCTAGCTATCACCGTTCTCGAGTTACAGCCTGGTGACAGATAGACAGACAGACGGACGGACGGACAGAGGGACAGCGGAGTGTTAGCAATAGGGTCCCGTTTTTACTCTTTGGGTTTTTAACCCTAAAAACTATGTTTTAACTCATAAAGTTCTACGGGCGTGTTTTTATTTCACAATGTAAAAATCACCCTGTATACTTGATTAGTAACACGCTGTAATTATAATTTTATATAAAACAACCCTCAATTTCAAGGTCGAATCAAAAACCGGAAACGGAAACGGAATTTAATTCCGGTTTTAATTGCGAGTCCGTTCTAATTATTCAACTTAATTGGAAATTTGTCCGGATTGAGGGGAGGATTACATCGGGGGTCCGATTGACCACAGTGTCTAAGTGAATTAAAAGCACATACAGAGCTAAGCTTAGAAAGTAATCGATGCAAATTTTGAGTTGTTTTCTTATGTTTGCTGCACGGCTAGCACATGATAGGCGCGACAGTCGACAGGCGAAGAAATACCGCGACATAGAGCTTTCTCGCGAATCGGTAGCATGAGATCCGCGCGACAACCCGCTGTCTCGCGGACAAATGTCAAGTTATCCCGCGTGTACTCATGTGCTCGGCGTGCTGATGGTAGAATTGACTTTTAAATGATGATTTTGAATGATAAGTATTTAATAATACGGAACAACATATATATATATATATATATATATATATATATATATATATATATATATATATATATATATATATAAATATAATATTTAATAACATTCATTTGTATTTTATCTTACAATTAAAGTTGGAAAAATTCACTGTCTTGGGTTTTGTTGGGCCTTGAACCCACTACTATAAAGACCTTATATATAACTTTGGAAGAGCATCGGGCTTGCGATCCGGTAGTCGTGGGTTCAAGTCCCACAATATTTCAAGACGGTGAAATTTTTCAATTTTAATTACTTTCTATACTATTTACTCTATCTAAATTCTGCCATTAACTTAAAATTCAGAGCAGGAATAAAACACAATTCTACAAAAAGCTATTAAAATAAAGTATTTTAACTTTTAATCCATTCTAAGATTTGAAAAGGGTTCTAATTTGGACGTAGTTTAGGGTAAAAGATCCAACCCACAAAAATCTGTTAGTAAAATTTGAACTTTCTGTCAAACGGAAAAGTCATTCATTTAAATGACAAATTTTAGAGGATGGATCTTTTACACTAAACTACGTCCATTTGTGGAGACTTATTCAAAAGTACCAATTAGAACATACCTCACGTAGCCATTTCTCTATTTGAAATGTATCTCCCGAAAAAAACATCAGACCATCACACGGCGCGATTCGGAAAGTGAATTAGGGATTAACTAGATACGATATAGTAAAGATATGTGACGTCCGACGGATAAAAGTACCTTATGGCGGTTGGCGCTTACGCTATTATTAACGCCGCTCCAATATTATTGCGGCGCTATGCGACGTAAGCGCCGGCCGCCATAAGGTACCTTTTGTCGTGGAACGTCACATAACTTTACTATTTCATATCTAGTGAATCTCTAATTAATTTCCCGAATCGCGGCGCCAGCCGCCATAAGGTACTTTTTGTCGTGGAACGTTACATATCTTTACTATTTCATTTCACTTGACGACCGGTCTGGCCTAGTGGGTAGTGACCCTGCCTGCGAAGCCGATGGTCCTGGGTTCGAATCCCAGTAAGGGCATTTATTTGTACCTGAGTCATGGGTGTTTTCTATGTATTTAAATATTTGTATATTATATATATCGTTGTCTGAGTACCCACAACACAAGCCTACTTGAGCTTACTGTGGGACTTGGTCAATCTGTGTAAGAATGTCCTAATATTTATTATTTATTTATTATTTATTTATATCTAGTGCATCTCTTATTAATTTCCCGAATCGAGCCGACAATTAGCAATGTAAATACTACGCTCCGCCGGGGGCCCGTTGATTCGTCCCTAATTACACAACAAACGGGTAAAAGGGGAAAATGGCTGAGCTAATATTCAAGTTCTGGGAACGTTTTGATATTGGATTATAAGGGCTTTGGGAATTTAATAGGTAATCTCAATCTATTATTATTTTTATATGAGTGTATTTAGTTTTATATGAATGTAACCATGAAATACGTGTTTTTTGAATAAATTATGTTTATGTTTATGTTTATGTTTATGTTTATGTTTATGTTTATGTTTATGTTTATGTTTATGTTTATGTTTATGTTTATGTTTATGTTTATGTTTATGTTTATGTTTATGTTTATGTTTATGTTTATGTTTATGTTTATGTTTATGTTTATGTTTATGTTTATGTTTATGTTTATGTTTATGTTTATGTTTATGTTTATGTTTATGTTTATGTTTATGTTTATGTTTATGTTTATGTTTATGTTTATGTTTATGTTTATGTTTATGTTTATGTTTATGTTTATGTTTATGTTTATGTTTATGTTTATGTTTATGTTTATGTTTATGTTTATGTTTATGTTTATGTTTATGTTTATGTTTATGTTTATGTTTATGTTTATGTTTATGTTTATGTTTATGTTTATGTTTATGTTTATGTTTATGTTTATGTTTATGTTTATGTTTATGTTTATGTTTATGTTTATGTTTATGTTTATGTTTATGTTTATGTTTATGTTTATGTTTATGTTTATGTTTATACTTACAGACCATGTATAAAATTGTGACGTTCCACGGAAAAAAGTACCTATTGCGGCCGGCGCTTACCTCGTATAGCGCCGCAATAATATTGGAGCAGCGTTAATAATAGCGTAAGCGCCAACCGCCATAAGGTACCTTTACCCGTGGGACGTCACAATTATGCTCTTATGGCTCTACATATAAGATCGTGTCAGATATTTCTGCGGCCTTCGTTGTGTAACATATTATTGCAGGTGACTGTATATGTATATATAATATCTAATACAAACGCAAACAAACAGCAGCAAACAAAGACAATGTACACCCCAATAGTGAAGTTATTGACAAACCATACTGTATGCAAACATAATTCTATGGAACACATTCATATACCAATCGATATGAAGTATTGACACTTGTGTCAATCAACAATTAATCAAACTAGATACGCATATAACCACAATTCAAACATAGTAGACTAAACTAATACCTACCTACACTTAGGCTCACTTGCACCATTCCACTAACCTGGGGTTAACCGGTTAAACCTGGAGTTACCATGATTACCAGTACATTTTGACACTGGGTTAACGGTTTGACCGCTTAGCCCCGGGTTATTGAGATGGTGCAAGTGGGCCTTAAGAGCTAGCTCCTAAACTGGAGTATAACAGTATAATCTAGGTACCGAGGTACTTAGGTTTGGTTTTATGTGTTTCTTTTTAATGATTGCTTGTGTTTGTAATTTAATTGTAATGTATATTGTGTTAATCTTATGTTAATGTAATTTGTATTGTCTTGTGTGTAATATTATGTAAGTTGTATTTGGGTATTAAATGTAAAGCCTGTAGTTGTAAATATAGTGTTAAAATATATTAATTAAAAAATTAGATTCACTATCTAGGTACTATATTCTGTATCTTTAGGTATTTAAATAAAAGTAAACAAACAATTTGTACATTTTCGGGTAGTTATAACATTTATTGGTTAACCAACTAAATATAAAACCGCCTGGATCTGTCACTGAACGACCTGACTTTAACCAACAGTATTTGATCGTGTAATGTTTTCACCTACCCTCAACTGGCTTAAGGAGCCATTTGAGGGTAGATTTTGTTTACTTTTATTTAAATACCTAAAGATATTGAGTACAGTTGTGAGCTATAGACCTCGCTAGCATAATATGAACTGAATAAATATAGGTATGATAGGTACTTATAATTTTCAAAAACTTGAAACGACAAAAAATCTATTGAACTATCGAACTTGCGGGCGTAGCATGGTTCCATTTTTATCGCCTGTTACTATGCCCGGCACATTTGCACTCATACTTGTTGGAACGTGACAGCCATGGTGACAAGCGTATGTATGTCATGCGATACCTCGCAGGAGGTATGCGTGGCCGTATCCGCCTTCCGGCTGTGACGGCTGTATCGGGTCGCTCCCCACCTCGTGGGGAGGTCAAACGTCATCATTTTATGGATGACAGTGCTTCTGTTGTGAGGTGAGTTTCTGTGCGTCCATGTTGCTGGCAGACGCGCTGGTGCTGCAGGAGATGGAGCTGTGGTGGTCGATCAAGGTCGTGCGGGCGGTTAGGTCCGCTACGGCGATGGTGTCTGAAGTTGTAGTCGTGCGGGTGGTGTGGCCCGCTCCGGCTGAGGTGCTAGAGGTGTGTGGTCAAGGGCGAGCGGCGCATCTGGTCCGAACGGCGATGGTGTCTGAAGCTGTAGAGTAGTAGAGTTCACGGCCGCGCGGGTGTGGTGGCCCGCCACGGCGGTGGTGTCTGTAGATGTAGGCGCCATCGGGATCGGGAGGTGAGTCCGCTGCGTCGATGGTGCTTGTATTTGAAGGAGGAGGAGCCATCGGGTTGGGATGTGAGTCCGCTGCGTCGATGGTGCTCGCAGTAAAGGTGGCAGGCATCGGGTTGGGAGGTGAGTCCGCTGCGTCGATGGTGCTCAGGTGTAGGGGGGCCCAGGTGCTCAGGTGTTGGGGGCCGCCAAGATGTTATTCGTGACACACACGGCTTCGCAGTACGAAGTATGCGTGCGGTCACGTCGGCGGCGCGGAGCGAAGTCCTCGAGTGCTTTTGAGTGTCTCTTTTCGCCTCGGTGACAAGCGAAAAAAGTGCAAAAATTTCAAAACAATTGCTTTCGGTATACCTAAGCTAAGAATAAAATTATTAAGAAGCTTTAAGGTTACGGAGGGTTAATATGTATATGTATAACATGGTATAACGTTGAATTATTCGATGATTGTCTATTTCTATCTTCTACATCGTCATTGCTGCAGAGTGACAGAGATGGAGATACAAGAATTTATATATCGAAGCGACGGGAATTACCTTGCATTTCTGTACACGACATATCCCCATTGTTGATACACGATATTATCCTCAGTCTTATCCTATTTATCATGCTATTTGGAATTTGAGTCTTATCTGAAAGGTACATAGTAGTTTTTAGGGTAACAGGAGCGAACGAGATAGGATGTAGTGGAAGTTACAATAAATGTTTGTTCGCTAAACATTGATGGCGTCGCATTGAGTAGATTGGATTTCAAATGGATATATCGTAATGGTAGATGTAGCGAAAGTTTTTGTATTTAAGCTCAATGGGGCTGGGATTGAGAATTAAATGCAGTTAAATGCACAAAAGTCAAACCAGATGGCGCTGTAAACGGTTAAGTGTCAGCTCTATATAATTGACATATTGTAAGTTTTATAAAAAAAAAATAGAAATTGTTTAAACTACTAGAAATTCCGGCAAAAAGACCTCATAAAACTAACCAAGATTTTACTGAATAATTTAGAGTAAGTAGGTACCCAGCTCAGCAGTGGGACACAAAATACTCAAAATCAACTCGAAATAATATTACAAAAATCTAAATTATGCCTGAAGAAATGGTTGCCTGTTTTCTTTTCTAGTAGAAAAGTTGCTTTAAAAGAGTGTTGTTTCACAGAAACATTTCATTCTGACTGTAATACTAGTAGAGTGTAGGTACTTGGCACGCAACACACTATGTACACTTAATTTAAAGGCTACATTACATACATGAAAATAAATATCCTTAATCTACCACGCACCTCTCCATCTGTACCTACATTCACTCTAATTTGAACTTTATATCATAAAAAATAAAGTTCTTTTTCGCGCTAAAGTGGTTTTAAAAACAATGCACGCGCCTTCTGTACATTAACAATGGAATAACGACTTTATTTAACGTAAAATACGATTCGCTTTTGTTCGCAGCGTTGTTTTTAAAAATGTAAATGGCGTTGTTTTCCCACAGGCAATTTCCGACTTAATACATATTACATTAAGGTTGATTTTTTGTGTGAAAGTTGCGTGGGTATATTCGTGGTAACAAGTGCCTCGGAACGCGTTGTAGTAATCCTTTTGGACATATTTCTGCACTTACGTATTTCAGCGGGCTTAAACGTGGGTAATTTAAGGGGAAATTAACAATACTTGAACAAATCGCCTGTGATATATCTCTTCCTACGTTTTGCGTTCATTTTTCGTAGGAATAAGTTAATAGAAGTGGTGGCCAATATTGGAAATAATTGGAATTGAATACTTAGACTGCATTAGCTTTCGCGGCTGATATCAAAAGACAAAGTGCGCATATTAATTGTTCCCTTTGGTTCTAAGTGTTTATTGGCTACGGTCACCGCTTACTATAAGGTCACGCTCGTTTCCCGTAATAAATATCATAAATCCCGTACCATTACGCAAAAAATCACGTTTGTTGTAATGGAGCCAAACGTAAATATTTTTTTATTCTGTTTTTAGTACGTATTTGTTGTTTATAGCGGCAACAGAAATACATCATCTGTGAAAATTTCAACTAGCTATCACGGTTCATGAGATACAGCCTGGTGACAGACAGACAGACAGACGGACAGCAGAGTCTTAGTAATAGGGTCCCGTTTTTACCCTTTGGGTAGGGAAACCTAAAAATATATTTCGGGCTCATCGGGAGTCATTTATCAAGATGACTGTATCACGGGCATCACGGCCTCTGCGCTCCATATCTCTGACTCAAAAAGTTTAAAACACTACAGTCTTGTTAGAATTGTCAAGCTCTAAGTTAACAAGCTTGAAGCTTGGTCGTCGACTGAAACCTTTTAGCTTAGATTTTATTCGCATCTCGTTATAATGTAGAGTTTATCTCGTAGCTAGTAAAAGATCCCTCGTTATATTACCAGGCGCTTTGGAGAGTTCCTACAAAGTAGAGTCGAGTATTCAACGTCTGTTGTTCGTCAAAAAGTTTTATTTTTAGTGAAAAACTTGCAACTAGGTAGTCGCAATTGGATTTACTAGTTAGATTGAATTGATTAGAAAATGAAGAACGAACAGACCTGCTAACTCGTTCTCGCGCACGACTCCATACATCTTGATTCTTGCGCGAAATCAAATATGGACTCGCGCGCGAGAACGCAATTCATGCTAGCCGGTCAGACACTTTGTATACCGAATTATCTTTATACAGATCCCAAAATAACTTCGTCCGAAAGTTACTTGAACTTGGACTGTTTGTATTTAAGAGTAAAGTGTAGAAAAATCAAACGTATTAGGGGCAAGCTGTGGTTGATATACAACTTGTGTAAAATATTTTGAATAATGTCAATGTCCACAGAGGAAAATGAGACCTACGTTTGAAAAGGCGGTTTCGCACGGGTGCTCCACTTTTGTCTTAAGCTTACCTACGTTATAATTTATACTATTAGATTAACTGGGTACTTTAACAAAGAAAATTGTATTTATCATATGCAGTTTGCATGAAAATACAGCTCATTATGTTAATTCGATGTGAATGCTGCGTTTCGAGCGCATAATCTTCATTATAAATTCAGACATATAACATAACATTACCTGTGCCTAGATCAGAAGTGAATTTTGTATACCGGGTGTGGCCTATAACACGAGCAAAAAATTATACTGTAGTCTGTACCTACTCCTCAAACAGACCAACATTTCTTCAGCGACTTAAAAATAACTTGTGTTTTGAGTTTATTTCTAAGATGCAATGTATTGCCAATTTTGTTATGATTAAGGCGTGACAAGCAACGTCAATTACAATGATAATGGCGTGTATTGAACATATAATTTAATTTGTATGAAAAATAGGAAGTCTAAACACTTCATCATTTTTAAAAGTTATTAAACAAAATTGTCACCGTTTGAGGAGTACAATTTATGTTTATGCCTATATATATTTGCTCGTGTTACAGGCCACACCCGCTATATTGCACAGTAAACTATCATTTACTCTGTAATATTTTCTTCGTTCCATTTGCCAGTAAACCCGCTTACTAAGCAGATGATTCCGGTCCTTAGCGCGACTCGAATAATTCAGATGTGTACAGAATACGGACCCGTTCTGAGAAGCCCATAAATTTCCTCTAAACGGGGATCTCGAAGCTTCCTTCCCCTTAAATAATAACGATTTATTTGCTAGAGCGGAATGCGACTTGGTTTTAGTAATCTGGTGACATGGTTAAGTGATAAAATATCACGTTTGTAACATTTCTACTTAAATTATTAGAGAACAGTAGATTATACTAGACGTGTAGACTATACTTTTGACGAGTAGTCTCATCCACCACTTTGTATACTGTAACTATAACAGGGTAAAGTTTGGCTCGGGTATTACCAGACATATCCTCTAGCCGCCCATACGTCAAACCTTGCCAAGCAAAATGAAATTTTGTTTTGTCGACACAAAGTTCAAATTAGAATGGAACAGGAGACCTTTTTATAGGTCTCTGGGCGGCTAGAGGATAGATGAACTTTTGTGGCAAAAAATAAATAAAAATAACGTGGTGCTTTAAAAAGAGATTTTCGAGAGATATTAAGTTCGTAATGAACAAACCGCATTGGGCTAGCGTGGGGACTATAGCCCAAGCCCTCTCGCACATGAGAGGAGGCCTGTGCTCAGCAGTGGGACGTATATAGGCTGAAATGATGATGATGATGAATGAACAAACACTTAAGACTAAGCAATGTGTAAACAGACCCTAAGTACACTAGTACTTAAGATACTAGGTACAGACCTTTAGATACTGGATACCAAAGTAGTAAGTATAGCTGTGTTCAGTGATGTTTCCAGAGTATGAAACAGAAAGGAGTCCTCCCTTTCTAAAAAATAGGAGAAGATAGATCCGACTTTGTTACATGAGACCGTCGAATAGGTAGTCTTATTTGATTGCGGGTGTCGTATTACACGTTAAAAATAACTGCCAAACCATAAATATTGGCAGCTACCTTTATGATACCATAAAATATGAAGGGAAATTTTATGCCCAGCGTTTCTTTCATTCCGATGCTAACTCCGCAAAACAGTTTTTCGCCCTTCTAAGAAAACAACTTTTTTCCCTAGAAGAGGGTTCTTTACACGCGTAACATATCAATTTAATACATCAACCAATATCAATAAACTTTATATAGATGGTCAAGCAAATCTTGTCAGTAGAAAAAGGCGCGAAATTCAAATTTTCTATGAGACGATATCCCTTCGTGCCTACATTTTTCAAATTTGCCGCCTTTTTCTACTGACAAGATCTGCTTGACCAAGTATACTTCAAAAACTTGCGCAGGATGTTATTCAAAGTATTATAAGTGGGTGAGTTTTACAAAGTGGGAAATTGTGTACCTACCTATATGTCAGCCATTCTCAAAGTGTGTTCCGCGGAACCATAGGGTTCCGCAAAGCCTCTGTTGAGGCTCCGGAAAATACTTGTAATAATAAGAAAAAAACAGCTCTTGTATGTATATCTGGTCTACAGTGACGAACGAAAATATTTAATTTGGGGCTCCGTCAAATATTTCGCTTTCCAAAAGGGTTCCGTCACCAAAAAAGTTTGAGAACCGCTGCTACCTATATGTTATTCAAAGTATTATAAGTGGGAGAGTTTTTAGCGGGTAATTGTGTATGGGTAATAATGAGCGGGATACATTTATGGAGAAGGGATGAGACTGATATTATATGCCAGCAGCATTCCACGGGCTGTCCCGTACGTTTGTATAGGTACGGCTTGTATGCGTTTGCATTTTATTTCCTCTGTTGCGACTTTTATTCGCGGCACCCCGGCAGGCTCAGACGGAGATGACGGGACCTCCTATACACCTTTCTCAGTAACTGACCAGAGCAGGTACTATGTCGGGAGTCGTGGAAGACAAGGGGAGAGGCCTTAGTCCAGTGGGACACCATAATAGGCTAGCAAAAAAAAAGCAGGCCATTATTTTTCTGTGCATATTTTTGACCATTTTGTCATAGAAAAGGAAACTCTTATACCTGCAAATCCTCAGAAAATTCGCGTTTGTACGGGACAAACGGTAGACAATTTCATGGAATACTCCATCAGATTCTGAGTGTCCGCACAGAATATATACTTAATAGTTCTTGCAGATTATATAATAGTGTCAGTCATACTCGTATGGACCGTATTTCGAAGTCAAAAGTATACCAAGAGCTTTGTCCAGGTTTATATGTCGGCGGCCGATCGTAACATAAGGCATATCGTGAAATTCCTAGGCATATCGTGAAACGCGAAAATCTTTGACTCGTTCCCTGAGTCGACGGATTTCTGGGCAGTTTGCCCTTCGGGCATCTGAAGCAACCTAACGAACCTATCCTATATCTATATACTTATTGGTTTAATGTGACTATAGTCAAAACATTACACAGGAACATTACGATCTGCCTGATCTTACGATCGGCCGCCGACATATATATACATATTTCGTTGCTGGCTGGGTAGGTTTTAGCAGTTAGATGAACGTGGTTAGCCATCATTACGCTTCGCCAAATCCTCGATTTTCCATTGCGATACATCGGCTGCAGGCCGCCGCTAATAAGAGATCTCCGATTACGCGTGTCTGTTACGTATCCAAAGGTCAATTTATACTAGTATATTTGAGACAAACGGTTAATAAGCTACCGTAATTCATCCCATTAGGGACCCAGCTGACAAATTGCACTTAACTGTCATTTATTGGCCATTCCACGCTACCGAGCTCGTTTTGAATAAATTAATATTTAATAATTTCAATGTCTTTTATTAATGGCTTTACTTTTAATAGCTTTTTGCGGGTCTTATGGGAGATTTAAGTTTTACACTTGATTTGGGAAATCGTTTTAAGTAACGAGCATTACAGATACTTCTTGCGCATTTCCTTCGGGAAGTGGTCGATTTTTATGTATAGCAGTCTTGGTATGTAACGGTATTCAGATAAAAAAAAAAAAATACTGCCAATTTTATGCAATGTTTACAATGGTCACTATGGTCAGAGTCTAAAAAAATCAAAAGAGATTTTGAGGACCGAATGGGTTTTAATGTTCTTAAACCCCAGCAGTATGGAATACCTAATATGCTTGTGATACATTATAGTTTACAGTACATATGATCCTACTTTCCCGCACTAGTGCGGAAAAGAGCACTTTCCTTGCGTATGTCAGTAGGTTTAAAGGGCCATATGTACTGTAAAACGTTGTACGATACACGTGCGAACAGGAAATTCGCACGTACTCGCAATACGAATGTCCTCTGTTCCGCACTTGTATCGTAAATAGCTACCTATTTTAACTTTTCGGTGCATAAAAATACATTGCGATAACCAAATAAATCCAATCAGCCTATCGTGTACTTTGAAAATCGAATTTGAAATCATTATCACGTACCTAGAGATGCAGAATCTTAGAGAGTTTCTTAATAGTCCTTTATAATCTAGTTTTCTCTCTGCCCTAACAAGAAATTGAACCACCATTATGCAATCAGTCGAAGTTCGATCAAATACTTGTAATTTGACCCCAACATTTGCGACATCTGTCGGCAATCGAATCAAAGGTCAGAGGCAATCATTGTTGTCGTAATTAATGAAACTTGAGTTTCGGGGTAGGTATAATGTAATAGTTAATAGCTTAATCATAATCATAATCATTTTATTCATAAAACCAGTTTACATGTGAACATTCTATTAATAATGATGATGATCGGATTTTGGAATCTTACGCTCGGGTATTAATATTAGCAGGAGCGGTTAAACAAAAACTTTGCCCCCTTGTAAAACAAGTAACTATTTTTTCTAACAGCCTTATTTCCTTCCAGTGGTCGACTGCGACGTATCGCCCTGGGGCTCGTGGTCGACATGCGACACGCGCTGTGGCGCCGGCAGCATGGTGCGCACGCGGCGCGTAATCCGCTCCCCGGCGCGAGGCGGCCGCCATTGCCCCTCGTTGGTGCAACGTCGCGCGTGTCAGGAGCATCAAGGGTGTCCGCATGACAGCATGCTGATGCAGCGAGGTAAGACGGTATAATATATAGTGCGATGGTTATTCGCTCCCCGGCGCGAGGCGGCCGCCATTGCCCCTCGTTGGTGCAACGTCGCGCGTGTCAGGAGCATCAAGGGTGTCCGCATGACAGCATGCTGATGCAGCGAGGTAAGACGGTATATAGTGCGAAGGTTATTCGCTCCCCGGCGCGAGGCGGCCGCCATTGCCCCTCGTTGGTGCAGCGTCGCGCGTGTCAGGAGCATCAGGGGTGTCCGCATGACACCATGCTGATGCAGCGAGGTAAGACGGTATATAGTGCAAAGGTTACTCGCTCCCCGGCGCGAGGGGGCCGCCATTGCCCCTCGTTGGTGCAGCGTCGCGCGTGCCAGGAGCATCAGGGGTGTCCGCATGACAGCATGCTGATGCAGCGAGGTAAGACGGTATAGTATATGGTGCGAAGGTTAACCGCTCCCCGGCGCGAGGCGGCCGCCATTGTCCCTCGTTGGTGCAACGCCGCGCATGTCAGGAGCATCAGGGGTGTCCGCATGACAGCATGCTGATGCAGCGAGGTAAGACGGTATAATATATGGTGCGAAGGTTAACCGCTCCCCAGCGCGAGGCGGCCGCCATTGTCCCTCGTTGGTGCAACGCCGCGCATATCAGGAGCATCAGCGGTGTCCGCATAACAGCATGCTGATGCAGCGAGGTAAGACGGTATAATATATGGTGCGAAGGTTAACCGCTCCCCAGCGCGAGGCGGCCGCCATTGCCCCTCGTTGGTGCAACGCCGCGCGTGCCAGGAGCATCAGGGGTGTCCGCATGACAGTATGCTGATGCAGCGAGGTAAGACGGTATAGTATATGGTGCGAAGGTTAACCGCTCCCCGGCGCGAGGCGGCCGCCATTGTCCCTCGTTGGTGCAACGCCGCGCATGTCAGGAGCATCAGGGGTGTCCGCATGACAGCATGCTGATGCAGCGAGGTAAGACGGTATAATATATGGTGCGAAGGTTATTCGCTCCCCGGCACGAGGCGGCCGCCATTGTCCCTCGTTGGTGCAACGCCGCGCATGTCAGGAGCATCAGGGGTGTTCGTATGACAGCATGCTGATGCAGCGAGGTAAGACGGTATAATATATGGTGCGAAGGTTAACCGCTCCCCAGCGCGAGGCGGCCGCCATTGTCCCTCGTTGGTGCAGCGTCGCGCGTGTCAAGAGCATCAGGGGTGTCCGCATGACAGCATGCTGATGCAGCGAGGTAAGACGGTATAGTATATGGTGCGAAGGTTATTCGCTCCCCGGCGCGAGGCGGCCGCCATTGTCCCTCATTGGTGCAGCGTCGCGCGTGTCAGGAACTGAGAAGGAGCAGCGGAGCAAGGGCTCCACGTAATACGTGAAGACGTGTTCTTTTTAGAATTAAAAAGGGACAGATATAAAAGAGGATAGGAACAGACAAAAACAGATATTAAATTACAAACTAACCGCAGTCCAACTAGTACGCCACCCTCTTTCGTAGAAATGCGTGGAAGCCGTCTGTGCTCCATTTGCATTTGCTTATCTAGACCTCATGACATGACCATCATTTTTAACCTATTTACAAACTACTACATTGTTGCAGACGAGACGGCAATGATTCTGCCCGGCGCTTTGTCAGTGAGCCGCCATTTTAACGCGACCTCCGACATCCGCAAGAACCTGCGTATGCGCAACCCGGACGACCCCGAAGCCAACGCGCACAGAGAGTGAGTACTAACTAGAGATGCACCGGATATCCGGTTACTATCCGGTATCCGGCCTATCCGGCCATTATTTTACTATCCGGCCGGATACCGGATAGTGACCTACTATCCGGCAGGATACCGGATAGTAAACCTACTACAGCTACACGCAGGGGCTTAGGCTGGTATTCCACTTGTCCAATTTCTTGGTCCAATGTGCAATGTGTCTCACTCTCACACTAAGCAAAATGTGAGATGCGAATACACTTTGGACTAGGGATGAAAATCCCGGAAAAAAAATTTTTTTTTTCGGTAATTTTATAAAATTTCGTTTTTTTAAGTTTTTTTCCAGTTATATTCAGAAAAATTAAATACTATATAATTTGCAATTCTGTAACTTTCTAAAATGACTGATCGCCACTATTTTACGGGCCATTGTTTTAAATTATTTTACCACAAAACATAGGTTCTGGGTGTCCGGCGCAGAATAAACAAACAACAGGAATGGGAATGAATTATACATTATTAACAACAAAAGCCAACATTGTAACTCAGTAAGCTTTAATATATAAATCGTGTCCGACGTAAAATTCGATTTTCGATAGGGTTGGCACTTTTACAAACAACCTTGTGCTTTTATGTAGGCATTTAAGTCAAAGTGGGCAAAATTTTGATTTGGTAAGTAGATATGGGTACCTACCCTGTGGATATAAACCGATTCTGATTTCATATTCAAATATTGTTCAATTTTGTACAGATGTAGTGCGTAATTGTTTTCCATCGTGTTTTCACGGAAACGTTCGTATTTGTCGTGCTACTTCAGTCACCCTCAGTACTTTTTGTACCGAGACTGACTGAAATGGCAATGTCCGCGAAATCTACAACTCAAAAGTTTTGTATAGACACTTCCTAAGAAGTCCCACAAAAAATGTATTTATGTGGCAACCCTAATTTCGGGTGAAAATCCGGTATAATCAAACTAAGCTCCATTTTGTATGCTTAATTAGCACGTAACCAGCGGACACTGCCTGACGCATACAATATACATACTCAACAAGGATACCTAATTAACGGCCTATAAACCTAGGCCTATATGTGATGCACCTAGAATACCTAAATAGATATTTCAGTTTATCGAAATGTGTGTTCTGTTACTGGCTTATAACAATGATGTTGGCATATGCGTTAATTAGATTACAGAGCTATATTGTCGAGAATAGAGTTTATTGAGTTTATGGTTTTAGAATACACACACACATGTTGAAATTTAAACAGATATTACAAAAATGCTCGCAAATATTCGCTGTCAAAGGGTAAATCTCGGTAGCTCAGTGGGTAGAGTAGGTTTTTTCGCGATTTCTGCGTTGGTGGTAGTAAAAGTTGCTTAGTATGGCCTATATGCCTGTATGGGTATTCTCCTACTAGTCAAATCAGTTTCTTTTTAAGAATTGTCAAAACAATTTGCTAATATGAAATTTATATGAAACATTACACAATGACGTCACGGTCAACGCACCTACTGTTTATTGTTCTATCCGATTTATTAAATAGAATTTGTGTTTAAAAATAACTGTTATCAATTTTTCTAATAATTATCTGGTGCTTTATTTCATGCATGGTGTGAAATAATTTATCATAAATACAGTCTAATACCTTATTATAACATTCTCCCCACAAAATTTGGCTTTATAGTTCGTTTTTTGTAGCATTAGAAAGAACTCCACAGAAGCAAGCGTGCAGTTTTTATCAGGCTCTTTAATTGTTAATAATTATTTAATTATCTAATGTAGCATGTTCAATACATATAATTTACTTCAAATTATTACCGCTAAAAGTGCCGGATTTGGAACCACAAGCTTACTTCTGCGAAGTTCTTTCTAATGCTAAAAAAAACGAACTATAGAGTTGATAAAACAGTTTATACCCTGAAATTTCTCGCAACAGATTCAACAGAAGCTCTATTTATTAAAGTATAACAATAAATGGAATTTGCGTGTATAGTTTATTTAGATAAGTCAAAAGGAATAGTCTATCAACAACGTTTCATAGCAACATAGAATATATTAAAGACATAACACTAGTGTAAAGAGGATGTGCATCCTTAATATTCCCTCTTCTTTTCAAGCCGAAGGCAACCCTAAGGCTTCGCACAGTTTAACCAGTCTTGGTTTGTAAAGAGGTTTCGTAAACATATCGGCAAGTTGATCTGCTGTCGGTACTTGCTCAATTGTTATATCTTTTTCAGATACACACTGTCTCACATAGAAATGTTTCAGTTTTATGTGTTTCGTCTTTCGGTGTTGCTCATATGGAGGATTGTAAGCAAGCTTGATTGCAGACTCATTGTCAATGCGCAAAATTGGCGTATCAAGTTTTATTTTCAGGTCTTGGAACAATCTCCTTAGCCAAACAATCTCACGGCTGGCTTCACTGGCCGCTACTATCTCCGCCTCTGTAGATGATAGTGCAACGACAGTTTGCTTCGAACTGCGCCATGATATTGCTGAACCAGCATATAGGCATACTATTCCACTAGTGGAGCATCCCGTCGCCTCGTCTCCACCGTGATCGGCATCGCTGTAGCACACCAGACGCTTTTCACCTTTCTTATACTCAAGCCCTGTATCAACAGTTCCCTTCAAATATCTAAGTATTCTTTTTACTTGTTGTACATTACTTGAGGTAGGTTTATCTAGGTTCCGTGATACAACTCCAACTGCATATGCAATATCCGGTCTCGTCCCAACCATTAAGTACGATAATGACCCAACGGCTTGCCGGTAAGGGAAGTCTAACTGGTCAGGACTTTTACGATCGTCCATTTCTCTTTCAGGCTTTAGAATGGGTGTTCCAACCTCCTTACAGTTATTCATCCCATACTTTTCAAGCAATTTTCTTGTGTAAGCCGTTTGGTGGACTTTTATAGTACCATCTTTGTGTTGATCTATTTCAAGCCCCAGAAAATAGGACGGTACCTTCGTGGTGATTTTAAAACGTCCTTTCAATTCAATGTTAATGAAGTCATCAGCCTCTTTTGCGTCTGACGCGGCCAATAATCCATCATCTACATATAATGCGAGCAGTATTTTCTTCTGTCCTCGTTCTCTGACATAGACACAAGGGTCTGCTTCGCTCTGAATGAAACCTGACCCTATAAGAAAGTCATGGATGCACTCGTTCCAACACTTAGGCGCCTGTTTCAACCCGTATAGGCTTCTTTTCAGTTTGCATACTCGATTCGTTCCATCGTCGTATCCCTCTGGCTGTCGCATAAAGATTTCTTCCTTGACAGTTCCGTAAAGGAAAGCAGTAGCGACGTCAAACTGTCTGAGTATTAAACCCTCATTAGCAGCAATACTAAGTAACATCCGGATTGTGCTCATTTTCGCTACAGGGCTAAACGTTTGGTCATAATCGATACCCTTCTTTTGTGTATATCCAACCGCGACTAATCGTGCTTTATACTTGTCGACTGTACCGTCAGGGTGTCTTTTGATTTTAAAGACCCATTTGCATCTTAATGCTTTTCTATTTTTAGGTAGAGTCGTCAATTCCCAGGTTTGGTTTCCTTGTAGGGATTGAACTTCATTGTTCATAGCTTCTATCCACTTATCTTTTTCAGGGCTTCTTAGGACGTCTTGGTACGAGGTGGGTTCAGAGATAGATATAGCCTCATTGAGAAATTGATAAAAACTAAACCACTTCGGAGGTTTTATCTGGTTCCGATCGCGAAGCTGTCGTGTCGGAGGTTCAATATCTGTTGTCTCTTCATCTTCCATTGACTCGTAATCCTCTATGACGCTTGCCTCTAAAGGTGGATGAGTATGGCATTGTTCGCTGTAGTCATCTTCGACGCTTGCTTCTAAAGGTGCACCAGTGTGACTCACCTCGCGGAAGTCATCTCCTACGCTTGCCTCTATAGGTGTAGTAGTGTCACAACTCACCTCACGGCAACCCTCTTCGATGGGACTCTCTCCAAGTCGACGAGAGTGACTGTTCTTGCTAGCAGTTTCAGCATCTGTAAGAGACAAAGGAAAGTCATAGGTGTTTGTTTCAGGCTGAGGTGTTATCAAGTTTCTACCAATCTTGGTTTTCTCAGGTAGAGGTGCTTCGTCGAAGACAACATCTCGGGATCTGATAAGCTTTAGCTCCTCTATATTAAAAACTCTATAACCTTCATCGCCGTCATACCCAATGAGTATTCCTGCTTGTGCTTTTTTGTCCAACTTACTAGTCCTTTTCTGCTTTGGGATATGGACGTAGCAGTCGCATCCTATTACCTTTAGGTGATCAATTCTTGGCTTCTTGCCATACCAAAGCTCGTGCGGAGACTTTCCTTCTACAGGAGTAGGCCCTGTCCTGTTTAGGATGTACACCGATGCGTTTGTTACTTCAGCCCATAGACCTTCTGGGATCTTATTGCGGGCGTGCATCAGAGTCCTTGTCATCTCTACGACCGTGCGATTTTCTCTTTCTGTAGACATATTCTGCTCAGGAGTGTATGGCATGGTGAATCTTTGTTTGATTCCGTATTTTCTCAAAGTATTCCGTACTTGTTCGTTGTCAAATTCTCCTCCATTATCGCTTAACAATTCTTGGATTACGTGTCCGGAAGTTTTCGCTTCAGCAAGAAAATCCTTCATCCGAGCGTGCACTTCAGACTTCTGTTTTAGAAAGTAGATCCAACGATATTTGGAGTAAGCGTCTTTGAACAGGACATAGTATCTGCACTTCGAGATCGAGAAAGGGAAAGGACCGCATACGTCTGTGCTGATAATTTCTCCAGCTTTTGTAGCTTTAGGTCTCATGCCAAATTTTTGCCTATGGCTCTTTCCAAGAACACAGCCTTCACACATATCTGATGAACTTGAGCTTAACTTTACTCCAAGCTCTTGGTGTATCAGTTTTGCCACATGTCTCTTGTTTTGATGTCCCAGGCGTTCATGGTAGAGTTGAAGATTCTGAGGTGTCGATAATTGGTTCACTTCGAGCTTCGGCATCAATACTTTGACGTTGAGTTTGTATAAATCGCCATATTTAGCTCGGTTTCCAAGTAATAGCACTCTTTCATCATTCTTCAAAATACAAGACAGGCCATTTGACTTAAAACAGCTATTTTTCAGCGTATCTTGCGCGTACAGCACGGAAAATAAGTTTCGTTTTATGCTTGGTATGTACCATACGTTTGAAAGGATTACTAACTCTTTGTGGCCGTTAATGTCAGCTTCGAGATGGATTGAGCCTTTTCCTATGGCTTGTATCTCCTGTCCGCTGGCTGTCGATACTCTAGTAGAAGACTCGGCAAACTTTTCGAAATTTTGAAATATATCTCTTCTGTTAGAAACGTGGCTTGTCGAGCCATTATCTACATACCACGAGTATGGATCCATATTCTTCATTTCGCAGGTAAGAGCAAGGTCAGTCAGTGTCAATGTCGCAATATTAGAGGTTTGCTTCGGAGGTTTAGGAGGTCTACCATCCGCAATCCACTTCTTGCAGGCTGTGACTTTGTGAAAGCCTTCTCCACAGTAATTGCATTTCTTGAACTTCTTATTTCTTTTCTTTTCGTACTGTTTATTCCCTCGTAACATAAGTAGTTCGTTGCTTCCTCCGGCTTCTTCACTGCTTTTCTGATTTAGAGACCTTTCGTGTGCGCATACTTGTGTAGTCAAGTTCTCTATGTTCCTGTCACTTTTATTCATTAAAAGCCAACTTGATTTGAAGCTAAAGTATTGTTCTGGAAGTGTGTCCAAAATTTTGCATATTAATAGCATTTCTGGCAGGTTATCTCCCTCAATTTCTTTGTTCAGATCATACCATAGAGTTTTAAGACTTGAAATATGCGTAGCCATGTCGTGCTCTTCACTCTTCTGGTAGCGGAAGAACCGCATGCACAGGTCGTAGCTTCGGTCTTCTTTTGCCCCGTCAAAGAGTCTATGGAGCTCTTTCCACATCTCGCTAGCTGTTTCACAACGCATCACCTTTTGTAGTGTCTCCTCTGTCATGTTAGTCGTGAGGATTAGCAGCGCCTGACTATCAGATTTTTGAAACGCTTCCATTTCCGTTTTATACTTTGTTTTCTCCTCAGATGTTGCTTTTTCATCTGGGGTTTTAGGTTTCATTAACGTACCTTGTATTGCTTCCAACGTACCTGGGGTACTTTTTAGCAGCAGTTGTATCTTATACCGCCAGGTTTGCCAGTTTGTGGCTCCGTCAAGACGACCAATCTCAATTTTTATACCCGACGAAATAGTCGAATGCATTTTTGGGAATTTCGCTTTCTTCACCACAATTGCAAATAACGTAACATTAATTCGAACCACGATCCGCTACCATATTAAAGTATAACAATAAATGGAATTTGCGTGTATAGTTTATTTAGATAAGTCAAAAGGAATAGTCTATCAACAACGTTTCATAGCAACATAGAATATATTAAAGACATAACACTAGTGTAAAGAGGATGTGCATCCTTAATACTATTTATGCAATCAAAATGGCTCCTTCGACAAATATTTGTGCTGTTTCACGCTTTTATGCCTCATAATATCATATTGTTCTCGTGATCTAGGTGCAAATACAATCAATTTTGCACCTTGCTGTATAATGAATAAGGTATAGAATTGAATGAGTTTATTTGTGTATTTTCTGCATGCTTATGGTTGTTTGTATGGTACAGGTTTGTTTGTGTTAATGTTTTGGTTATAAAGAGCCATTTAATATTGTAGGATAATTTAGTTGGTGCTTGGCTTACGTATACTTACACCGTGTTTTTTTTAAGCCCCGTTTAATTTTAAGGGTGCATTTCTGAGCTTAAATTAAGTTACTTTCTCGAAGACACCGGTATTCTAATTCACTCCAATTCGAAGATAATCAATAATTTATTTTTATAAAAAAAGTACTGAGGTTGACTGAAGTAGCATGACAAATACGAACGTTTCCGAGAAAAAACGATGGAAAATAAGTATCCACTACATTTGTAACATCCTTAGACAAATATCGGAGCCATACTGCTACATTCGAACTTTAAGATATGTCAATTAATAGATCTAGAAACGATATGGATTAGATTGTGTCAGTGTTAACAGTGACGTTTTTGTTTGAAGAAACGTCACATTTGACACTGACATAATTATTCCATATCGTTTCTAGATCTATTAACTGTCGTATCTTAAACTTCGAATCGGGCCGAAAGTTATGTAACTTACGTATTACGATTTCGTTTTCTTCCATGTTATTTTAGTTACGCACCCCGCAGCGATCGTAAACCTTGATGTGTCGTAACACACAGTTTGGGAGGTCTCTTGTTTGTCGTCAGGGATCGTCAACCTATTTTCGCGATGTGCCGATAGTGTCAAGTTTTTGGGATATCGTAAATATTGGTTGGGATGCTCGTAAAGTGCGGGTTTACTTTGATTTATCGTTAAGAGCGGTTTTGTTTTTGCTGAGCTGGTGTAGGCGCTATTTATTGTCTTAGCGTCAATTGCACCATCCCGCTAACCCGGGGTTAAGCGGTTAAAAGGTTAACCCAGTGTCAATTCTGCCCTGATAATCCGAGTGGCGCTATCTCAAAAGAAAATCCATTGCTAATTTATACTTTAGTTTCTATAACTGAGAATTCCATTTTTAAAATCATTTGTTTTTGAGATAGCGCTTTTCGGCTTAGCAGGGCAGAATTGTACTGGTAACCGTGGTAACTCCAGGTTTAACCGGTTAATCCAGGATGAGTGAAATGGTGCAGATGGCCCTTATGGATCAGTGCCTACACAATACATACATGTATTTGCAAATCGGTGTAAGGCAACGGCTCAAATAAGTAGAACAAATAAGTTTTTGGCAAAAATTACATTTTTGGTACAAGCTTTTATCGCCGACTGTACTTTTCTTACGACAGACAACTCATCGAGACTATTCTAAAAACCCCTAACACAATTAGGTTGCGTTGGTTCATCACAGAGTTCCTATGGCCGCCCCCTGTCTCCATCATTAGATAAGTTCGACAGTACCATATTATTGTATTGTCATCAGAACTACATACAGCTGCCAATCTTCATGACGCTACGATCCTTGGAAGATGGTTAAATTAGTCGTCTTAGATTCCATTACATAGTTAGTTACATACAGGTCGACCTAATAAAAGCTTGTTAAAAAAAGCTCACTTAAATTTCGTCAATTTTACTCGTATTAAGTGCACAAAGAACACAAACGTACGTTGGAAAAACGTATCTTTATGTCATTCCCATGTTCCCATGTTGACAGCCGGAATTGTTTATATTGTCCTCAATAAGCCGTATCGATGTAGGTATTGTAGGTTCGAGTCCGGGGGGGGGGGGGATTCAGATTACAAGTATTACGACCATACAGATCGATCACGCTGATGGGTGCATGCGAAATGAAAGACGCCAGAGATGCCAATCACCAAAATATTGTCAAAGTCATATCAAAACCAGTTCAAAACCGTAACGAGTTAGTAAATTTATTAATTAAATGAAATAAAATAAATAAAAAACACACAATGAAACACTTGCAATAAATACTACCATAATTCCTATAAAATATGATCTGTATAGTGGTACTAGACTTACACCAAGAAAAGTCTGCAGAGATTTTGATAGCCCACGCAGTGCAAGTGTTATTTATACGTCATAATTTCATAGAAGTTTGACGTTTAAAATAACACTTGCACTGCGTGGGCTATCAAAATCTCTGCAGACTTTATTTGGTCTAACTCTAACGTCTCTAACACACTTTGTTAAATACTGCAAAGTCTTTACAGTTACATAGGTACCTAGTTGGAATATGTTGAGTCCATCTAAACTCAAAAATTGTCACGTCTCTGGTGTATGTTTCTTTTGTAGATAAAAAATATGCTTCTATGAAGTATTTGAACGAATTAAATTATTTTCAGAAAATATTTTAATTTGTTTTTTATCAAGTAGAAACACTACTATATAAATTATAAACTGAAATAAATGTCATATACTAAGAAAAAGTGACCAAGGCCTCCAGTGCCCCAGGCTGGAAACGAACCAGCGTCCTCTGCTATCGCGGCAGGTGCCTGAACCACTCGGCCACTGGGCCACAGCGGCATTAGTCAAATTTTTCCAAGTATATGCACTTCTTACTGTAGGCTTGTGGCGCCCCCTGGCCACTGGACACTGGCCACTGGAGGCCTTGGTCACTTTTTCTTAGTATATGACATTTATTTCAGTTTAAAAATATGGTTGTCTGTAAAGAAGGTTTACGAACGATAATTTTGCGTGATAACGTCACAAGAAAACATTAACATTACATTACGTAACGTTGCCACGAAGATCCGTCCACAACGTTACCATGGAGATTTGTCCACAACGTGACACTTTCGTGCATGCTACCGGTGTTCATCGATTTATAAGACGTTATCTCGTCAATGCCATTTCTATTTTGACAGTCGGATATTGTTACAGGTACTGCGTCGAGTTTCAAGTGACCAAGGTGTCGAAAGCCTGCCACCTGGACTCTGACTACAAGGCCCTGAGAGAAGGTATAGTTTTTTGAGATGGAGAAATTCATAAACAGCTTGACAAGTTGATTACTTTAAAAACACACAAGTACGTCATCGCCATACATCGGGGTCGCTAACAACAAACAAGGAAACTGACGAATTTGGTCAAAAAATAACTCCTCTCTAATACGTTTTTCTAATAATTGGCTACATTCCTACTAGTCTAATCAGCTTCTTTTTTAGAACTGTCAAAACGATTTGCTAATATGGAATTTATATGAAAACGTGTGTAGTGACGTCACAGTCAACTCACCTACTTTTTATACTTCCGTCCGATATATTAAATAGAAATTGTGTTTAAAAATAACTGCTATCTATGTTTTTCTAATAATGATCTGGTGCTTTATTTCGTGCACTGTGTGAAATAATTTATTTTAAGTAGAGGAAAGTACCCAATTATCTGGTGCTTTATATCGTCCATTGGTGAGATTTTTTTAAATTAGAATCTTCCATATTGTTTTAGAGGATATAACGAAACGGAGTAGCCATTAACAGGCATTCCCCTCTGTCGAAAATAGGCGGCCAATGGTCATACACGTTGTGCGGACTGACGTTTATCTGACATGGCTATTTTTACGTTACGTATACATTTGACATGCCCCTTCCCCGTAAAAATCGGCAGGCTATTTTGTACCGAAAATTACATACATGGCGTCTCCGTTTGGTTATATCCTCTATGCTATCGCCATACACTTGTGACAGTGACATTCTAAATGCCTCGTTGATCGGATTATTCTATGCTAACGTCCACTTTGACCGGAAATTTGAACGGCACCGGATATTGATTCGATTTCAACACAGTGTTGTTATATTTTAGCTGGACAAAAAACCGCAACTCGAAATATATATCGCGGATTTCATACAAATAACATAAATCAACATGTTCGTAAAAATATATTTATTAACAAAAATAAAATAAACTTTATAAAATATTTTCATCATTCAATAAAGTTTTCAGAATTCATTAAGCGTAAACTATTGAATTAATTCTTTGCGAAACTGGGCCCGAATTTTCATTTTAAATTGCAAATTGTTTGCGCTATTTTATTTTCCTGTTTGAAATTACTCTCGGCTCTCAGTTAATGCTGCTGACCACAATTTGGCTGCTTTTATTTATGAATACACCAATTTTCAATAAACTGGCTACTGCTTGTTACTTCGATTGTGTAGATTATGAAGATGATTGTTAAAAACCGGGCAAGTGCAAGTCGGACTCGCGCACGAAGGGTTCCGTACCATAATGAAAAAAAAACCGGGCAAGTGCGAGTCGGACTCGCGCACGAAGGGTTCCGTACCATAAAGCAAAAAAAAACGGAAAAAATGCAAAAAGAAAACGGTCACCCATCCAAGTACTGACCACGCCCGACGTTGCTTAACTTTGGTCAAAAATCACGTTTGCTGCATGGGAGTCCCACTTAAATTTTTATTTTATTCTGTTTTTCGTATTTGTTGTTATAGCGGCAACAGAAATACATCATCTGTGAAAACTTCAACTGTCTAGCTATCACGGTTCGTGAGATACAGCCTGGTGACAGACAGACGGACGGACGGACGGACAGCGAAGTCTTAGTAATAGGGTCCCGTTTTACCCTTTGGGTACATAGCCCTAAAAACGGAAAAAAAATACAAAAAAAAAACGGTCACCCATCCAAGTACTGACCACGTCCGACGTTGCTTAACTTTGGTCAAAAATCACGTTTGTTGTATGGGAGCCCCATTTAAATCTTTATTTTATTCTGTTTTTAGTATTTGTTGTTATAGCGGCAACAGAAATACATCATCTGTGAAAATTTAAATGTTTAGCTATCACGGTTCGTGAGATACAGCCTGGTGACAGACAGACGGACGGACGGACGGACGGACGGACGGACGGACGGACGGACAGCGAAGTCTTAGTAATAGGGTCCCGTTTTACCTTTTGGGTACGGAACCCTAAAAATCAACCCTTTACAGGGTGGCCAAAAAATAAGCGCATTCGCGTTGCCAGGGAGGTTGGGATTATACTGAGCAACTTTTACTATGGGAGTCCCATAATGGGACCAACCCCGATATCGCGAGAAAAAAATTTGGCTGTTTCATAAATTTTGGCTGGTCCATTTTCTATGGGAGGGTAAATTTTTTTTCGCTTATTCGGGGTTGGTCCCATATTAAAAGTTGCTCAGTATAATCCCAAAACCTCTCTGGCAACGGCAAAACACTTATTTTTTGGCCATCCTGTGTTGGATCTTTCCCTGGGTTCAATACCAAATCTTATTTAATTCAATTCAGAAGTTTAAGCGTGAAGAGTGTGAAGAGTAACAGAAGAATGAAGATATGAAGTGTTTTCGCCAAATCAATCTCTTTCTCTCTATCACTCTTCCGTAAGAGATAAATTAGAGATTATTTATGGAAGAGTGAGTGCGAAAGTGTTATCAGAGTTTCGTTGGCTACGGGGCATTAACGATTTTATTTTGGCTAGGCACCCTGCCAGCCTAGCCAAGATGACAATCGCTATTGCTACGACGATGAAACGCTTTGTGTCTTTCTATCACTCTTCCATATTAGTGCGACAGTGACAGTTAGCATGTTGAATACGCGGCCTGATTACAGATTACCAAAACAAGTCTAAGTTAACCCATTTGTTCCAGGCGAGAAAGTGTGCGTACTCTGCGAGGCCGCAGCCCTGCGTCGCGACCTAAAGTGGCGGTGCGGCGGTCACGGCGTCACCGGCCACTCCACCCGTTTCTACGCGCTGGTGGCGCCGCACTGCCGAGGCAAGTGGCAGCGCGCCGGCAGCCCGGACAAGCGCGACCACTGCTGCGCCAACCCTAACTTCATATTTGTGTAATGCTTAGCTAGATTAACTTGTAATGAGTTATTTGACATTCAATGAAATCAGGTTCTTAGATTGGCTTGTGTTAGTTGACTATGGTAATCTCATTTTTGTAAAAAAAACATTTAAATATGACCCATTACTGCTTTTTTAGAGTTACTTTTTTTGTAAAATCCACAGCAATGTAAAAAACTCGTCGGTGTAAGTCACAGAGTCATCACTACTGTTTCACGCTCTAATGTGTCTGTTAAAATATTGGTTATACTTTTCTGGTAAGTATATAAACCAAAAAAAGCTAAAATGGCGGTGCGACGGGCACGGCGTCACCAGTCACTCCACCCGTTTCTACGCGCTGGTGGCGCCGCACTGCCGAGGCAAGTGGCAGCGCGCCGGCAGCCCGGACAAGCGCGACCACTGCTGCGCCAACCCTAACTTCATATTTGTGTAATGCTTAGCTAGATTAACTTGTAATGAGTTATTTGACATTCAATGAAATCAGGTTCTTAGATTGGCTTGTGTTAGTTGACTTTATGGTAATCACATTTTTGTAAAAAAACATTTAAATATGACCCATTACTGCTTTTTTAGAGTTACTTTTTTGTAAAATACACAGCAATGTAAAAAAAAATTGTGGGTATAAGTAACAGAGTTCTATTAAAATTTCGGTTACACATTTCTAACTGTAACTAACCCTTTAACATAAAGGCAAAATTGTATTGTATAAATTACACCCTTCACAAAAAAGTTGTTATACTTTTCAACCTAAACGTATAGAAAACCATCAAAAAGAAGTTACTGCGCCAGTCTAAATCGCGTATCTATTTTTACCACAAACTTCGAACCCTTACAAATAGTGATGTGCCGATGAGAACATTCTCGTTTCTAAGAATTCCTTTCCGAAGAAATTTTTGGAAAATTTCCAACTTTCCCGAGAACGTTCTCTTATTAGCATAAATAAGTTATGAACAATCTTAACTTTTTTTTATGGAATTACATTTTTACTAATATTGTTAAGTTTATACCTTTTGCCTTAAATAACTCGTTTGGGCAATTTTGTGTTGTTTTACTCTTGTTTTTTTTTATTATCTTGATTTGAATGTTGCCAATTGTTGCTTGATTTTAAGCTCCCGTGATATTTGTCTCATCTCCTACACTAAGCGGTTAAACAAAATAATTCATCACTTTTGCGACGAAAGTGTAAAACTCTCAGAGAATATTTCCGAGAAAAATTGTCACGGGAAAATTTCGAGAACGGCACATCGCTACTTACAAAGTTATAATGCAGTTTCAGAATAGTCCCATTCCTCGGGCTCCCCATTGATTTTACAAAGTATCCAACTTCAATCAATCCACGTACCACACACAGAAAACTTTAACTCTATGAGGTTAGGGTTGAAAACCGCTTGCTAGATTTAGACTAGAGATGTATATGGCAGGTACTATCATGCTTCAGTGGGTAGGAGATGCGTTCCACTCTAATAAAAAGTCTGGAATTTGGTCATTTATACGGATCTATAGTTTGTCAGGACTGTCTCATTTCAAATACAGACAGAGAAAATAATACTATCTTTGTTTTACGCTAGTCCTAGCAGTGGGTAGACACTCCTGGCTTCGGACAAACTCGGCTCCGTTCGGCTCAGCATTACTCCGTGCCTTTGCGTGCACGGTCACAGATAATTACTTAAATTTTGACAATCCTAAATAGCCGAAAGGGATAGTGCCATAAGTTAGAAAGGGATATCATGATTCGACCCTGAATCGCTGTCAAACTTCGGTCAGTAGGAAGAGTCCTTTCTGTACGATAGTATAGTATGAATTATCTCAGATGATTTTTTCGAGTTCGGGTCCTAATCCGTTAAACAAATGCCTTTGTTTCTTTTAAGAGCGGTCTACACTACTGCCAAAGCAACCATGTCGTTTAAAAAGCAATTATCGTGATAGTATTAAGGTTCAAATTCATATGACAGCTTGTTCAGAGAACAATCAGTGTGGTTTTGTTTTTGGAGATAACAAAAACGTGTTATCTCCGAATGGGCTGATTCAAGAATTTGAACCATATAATTAGAATGGTAAATTTGCTTTTTAAATGGGTTTGTTTCCGTGACTTACGTCGGGGCTATTAGCAGAAAGCATTGTAACCACTGCATAAAGGAAACAATAATAAAGGAAATAAACACTATCTTTTGTTTAACAGATTAGGGTCCGAGCCCGAAAAATTCACCTGAGATTATTCATACTATACTATTATTGATTCTGAGGTACTGGCACCCAAAAGAAAGGGATGAGTATAATTTTCCTGGTTCTTATTGACTGACAAGTTGTGTTTGCCAAACTATACTATGTACCGTTTCAATTTACTTCAGCCGTAAGGCCGGGGTGCAGTGTATAATAGACTCAAAAGTATTCTTACAAATTCGTAAGGTTAAGAGAAAGTTGTAAAGGCCGTCTATACCTTGTTGTAAAATTCCTATTATTACCCCTCTTGCCTCATTTAATAGGACTTAATGTAAGCCTCTATGTCAGCATGAATAGCGTATCGAACTGATAAGGGTGATTGATGATAATGGACACTGAAAATTTTTATTTCGTTCGCCATACTGAGGTCATTATGTTCATTGATAAGTTTATTTCAAACATATAAAGGGCTTTTGTTCAATGCCCTGTTATTTTTTAAGGGCTGAACAAAATACAATAAAACTGTCAGTCAGAGGTTTATCCCGATGCTAAATGAAACTTTATGCATTTAGGCGGTTAATATACTACGAGTATTGTGTTAATAAGCCTACTGGTAAATACAGATGTAGTCAATAATTATTATCCTTCGTATTTTCACGGAAATGTACGAACGTGTCTTGCTATATCAACCAGTCTCGGTATAAAAAGTACTGAGTTGGACTGAAGTAGCATGACAAATACGAACGTTTCCGAGAAAATACGATGAAAAACAATTATTATGCACTAGATCTGTATTCACCAGTAGTTTGCCGTTGGTATAATAAGTAAAGTCAAACTGAAGCGGAAACTTTTATCGTTGAATATAATGTCAGTGAGTTTTTCATTCTCATGTGAACAATGAAAAACCTATAATTCGTACAGATGGTATAACCTCTCAAGTTCTATTTTTTTTATTTGGAACTATTCACCCATATTTCACCTTAGGAAAGTACAATGTTGTAAGTTTCGCGTGGCCGTAAAATTTGGCAGATCTTTGACCGAAAGCGAACCTTTGGTCGAAACATGAATTTTATGTCGAACCCTTCAGTTGGTCACTAATAAAAAGGTTACTGTTTATATATTTACGAACCCTATTGTTAAATACGAGAAAATAGAAATATTATAATTTTTGAAATAATATGAATCAGTCCAACGTAGCCAAATAAAGGGTGACTCACGTTAGACCGGGCCGTGTCCGGAGCGGAAGCTTCAGGCGCATCGTTTTCTATGGAAAGCATCATGTGATCGCCTGTCATGTCATATCATAGAAAAGTAAGCGTCGGAAACTCCGGCCCGGACACGGTCCGGTCTAACGTGAGGCATCCTTAAATCCGTCAAACCTAGCAATGCACCAAGGAGAAGTTTCCAAAGTTGCGAAATTTTCCATACGGAATGTTCTCAGAACTTAAATTTTACGAACCATAAAAATTATTCAGGAAGTCGCTGGACACCGCCGTTATCAATTATTTTAACTGTCTTATTTACGAGTTTATTAAAATAATACTAATAGTACATTTTTTGATAATTCTCATAGGGAATGTTCTCATTGGAAATTTAATTTAAATTCTCGTGTAAGTTTTCGGAAATTCCCGAGAATGTTACTGAATTTTTGAGAATGTTCTGCAACTTGTACATTGCTAGTCAAACCACAATAACTTCTTGCCTCAGTTATGCGGTAATAAATTCCTCCAAGGTTTAGAGTATTTGGATTAGCTATTTACATATACCTACCTATGGTGTAGATGGATTCATATAGTCTAAATGGGTCTTTTGTATTCAGTAAAAGCAAACACAATCGGCTTGTAAAACAATATTTTACACAAATCGTGTTTTATTTCATAAAGCACATACGTTTCCATCATATTTTTATTTTGTTGGCTTCGTTCCCGTTCGCCCGCAGTCGATTGGGCACGAGGAAAATAAATAACCATTAAAATTTCAGTGGATGCGATATTTATTGCCAGTTCGATTGAAGTATATTGACTGTACGTGCAACTTTATTGAGAATTAGTTTTAAATTTATTTTTGCATGCAATAAACTAACTGAATTCTAAATAAAGCTATTACTTAGTTGAGCGGAATAGTTTGATAGTAGATTAACCAACGAGGGTTTCCGCGATGGAGTTTTTCACTAGATGGCAGCACCGTGGCGAGAGGTCAAGCTGTCAGAATCCACCAATCGTGTTTAACCATGTTTTTATTATTGGTGGATTTTGACAGCAGCTGTCAAAAAGACCTCTCGTCACGGTGCTGCCATCTAGTGAAAATTTCAATCGCGGAAACCCTCAATGTATATTTAACTATATTTCATATTGTATAGTTAGCATCAAAATTAACATTAGAACATTTAGTAAGTGGAGACGTTATGGCTGTCATTTTCTGTACGAAATAGCCTGCCGATTTTGGCGGCGGAGAGGACGTCATCGTCAATTGTATTGCTATTTCTACATGATTTGTTGTAACGTACAACTAACCATGTCAGTCCTTACAAAAGTTTGCACAATTGTGCAAGTTTTTCGGCAGAGGGGTAAGCTCTTAAAGGCGACTCCAGTTATTAAATGCTCTAAGAAATTAACGTATCAGACTATGCGTCTAAAGTATCTCCTTTGCCATTGAACTATTATTACTAACGTATAGAACCGGTACACAGAACCAGTATTTTGCGCCATAAGTTGATGTTGTTTTGACAACGACCTAAACGCGTAAGCGCCATGAATTCTACGGCGCTTATGACGTTTTACGATAATTACAAAAAATGCACGTGCCGGTTCTATACGTTAAAGTTAGACCAAGCAAAATCTGCAGCGATTTTGAGAGCCCACGCAGTGCAAGTGTTATTTATACGTCATAATTTTATAGAAGTTTGACGTTTAAAATAATACTTGCAATGCGTAGGCTATCAAAATCGCTGCAGACTTTTCTTGGTAGATCAATGATGAAACCACAATACCATTAAGCTTTCAATGTCAGCTCGATTAACTATCAATGCTTCAATGTCAACTTATCGAATCGCAGTCGAATAGGATTCAACCCTTCATTAATAATGTAACTACTCAGAGCTCGGTATAAAGCCAATTTTGCTGTCACTGGTTTAAGCCATTAATTCTAGAGTTATTACCAAAATTGCCTGTATTCGTTTTACCAAAAAGAACAATAGTATAGAGGGGTCCTGTCATAGTAAATGTTGTAGTCACTGTAAATTTACTGCCATCTATCGACACATGACTATAACTCAAAATAAACACGTATAAAATTATCAAATAAATAATATATATGGATAAATGATTTTATTATTTTTATATCATTTTGACCCATGTTCATTCACTGATATGAGGATATCTATGTGTTAAAATTGTTAAATATGAAACGGTGTCGTCACACCATCTAGCCGAGAATAGGCTAAAGGTGTGTGCGCCATCTATCCGAGAATGACTTTTTCTTGATTTCCGAGGCACGTTTTTTTCTTAGACTTTATTCATCTTATACGAATGTCTTTGGTTTTACTGAGAGACTTACCTAAACTATAGTCCGACAAGAAATTGTAGAAAATTATTGAGGGCCCCACTTCCTACGTAACTGTCACATTTTTGGCGTAAAATGCTTAAACATGGCAACAATTTAGTATGGAATATTTTTTGTACCATTTTATTTAATTTTGACTATTTTATGTCGCACTATTCCTTAAGTCTTATTACACCATGGGCTCAACTTTTAAACGATTTTCAAAGTAAATGAAATATTACCTAGGGCATCTCAGATCACACGTAACAATTGTCGGCCGAAGCGAAGCCGAGGACGACAAACATGTGATCTGAGGCTTTTTTTTTGCTTTGACGAAGCTGGAGTTTCGTTTGGCATAGCCGAAAACAGTAAAATTTAAAACAGTATATTTTAAATTTAAACAACATTAAAAGTCCTGTTTTAAACGTAGACTACAAATGATTTTAAACTTTTTAATATGTATAATTTAATTGGGCAATGTAGTTTGAATATTGACTTTGTGTTGTGGTAGAAAGTCAAATTAATTAACACGATATGTCAATAAAAAATAACTTGGATACTGGTATGTATTAAAATCGTAACGTAGATGTATCTACGGTGCTACGTACGTAGAAGACGCGTAGCAAGCAGGCTACGAAATATATACCTACACTTTCTACATTATTTCATCAGTTAACTGCAACTTAGTTTGACTGAATTTGCATTTATATAGTTTTGTAACTAGCTTTAAGAATTATTTATAGCTATAGTTTCATGTTTCATTTCTAAATAATACTTAGTGTTTGGTGACCTCGATTATCTTGTGTGAATTTCACATTCAGGGCCAAGAACCCGAGTGTCGGGTACACTGTTCGTAGCGACTACGCGCTACATACGGCAAAACCGTGGTTACGAGCTATGAGCGTAACCAGTAGCATTTAGTGTCAATGAATGTGTGAATCTCTAGGCCCGATTCGGATTATGAAATAGATACCTATCTATTAGATATCTTTTAGACATCACCAAGATACGATAACGATATGTTTAAGATCTAACCTGTCAAATTTGACATTTGCGCGATTCTGGAGATACTCTTGAACGATTTCCACAGGATATAACTTAGAGATCCGATTCACATCTAATAGATATCTTACTCTATCTAACGTAAAAGTGACATTGGTTGCCCGAATTGCGCTGCAAAAGACAACTACTTAGTTGATATCTAAACTACGTATCTAGAATGGATCTAATACGTGTCGTCTCTTGTGAATATCTTGAAGTTCGAATACGGCAGAGTCTCTTTTGTAAAACTTTTGGGTTTGAGTGGATACACAATTTTTTGTCGTGAAGTCTCATTTTGATATATGAACAGCATATTATATTGATCGAACCGTTAGAATTGTGTTAATAAAATGTCTGGTATAAAATCGTAAAAAGAGCGACGATTATTAGGTATTTTACTGATAATAATAGACTTTGGTTCTAGATTGCCACTGTACTTTCTTATCTTATATAAAATATTAGTCGCAAATGTGTTTTCAAACGAGTCTGTAAGTTTTTATTAGGTAACTAATGAATTCGTAAACCGGTCTCTCTTTAATAGTTGACGGCTCTAAAACTTAAAAAGAAATGTATTTTATCAGTTTTTAGGATCTTTTTTTTATAAATTTATACCTATGAAGTATATATAGAGTATATACAGTGCTTGGAGCTTTGCTAAAAAATAATATTACTTAAATACGTTACTTAAATATTATAAATAAAATTTAGTTATAATTACTAATAATTTAGTATTAGTGTAATAATTTTTACAATAAAAATATAGATAAGTACAATAGTTTGTGAATACATATCCTCAACTTGTGTAAATACAATGTTATAATAAATGCATTATAAAACTGTACGCTTGTTTTAATTACTAAAATTATTTCTTTACTAGTTTTAATTTATTTAGTGTAAGTATGCACTTATATAAATTGAAACTTTTGTTTTTGAATAAACATTTACTTACCTAAAAAAAACAACGGGTTGCACTCCGGGAGTGCCGGTAGAAGTGAAAACTTAATGACATTGTGACAGTTTTTCGATGGTCACGCGTCCGTCTTACGGTCACGTGACAACTGTTATGAGTTTAACATTTTTTCCCCGTCACAAAAAGTGCACAGCGCCGCTAAAGAAGATTTCACTTCAAAAATTACAAAAAATATTAAATTAGATGTTAAGACTGCATCGACCGTCCAGTGCCAGTGGCGCCTTCATTGGGGGAATCGTGTTTTCTGATAAACTACCTACCTTATTAATTTATATATAAATCAGTAAGTAAGTATATTACTATTGTTGTCCTACTGATTCCCTAACTTTTGGTCTATGTCACGTACTCGATGTTGATTACTTATTACTAAATTAATTTTCACCACTCCAGCTGGTAAAAGCTCTTTTGATTGTTCAAAAACTGTTGAGAAAGTTGCATTTTATCCCTATCTGTCATTTTGACTTATGTATTTGTAAGAAAGGGATAAAACATAATTGAACTAAATCAGGCCCGTAAAGTTTTATGAATAAGGGGTAAGAGTAGACCGCCAAGTTACAAAAACAATATAATTCATTCAAATAGCTCTCTGCTGTCCGATAAAGAAGATTTAAATACCAGCAACAGTATTTAGATACAAGTTGTTGAGACCACAGGAACTTTGTCATTTCTGTGAATTGTGTGCCACTTGAAACTCAAAAGTTTCAGTAATCTGGTACCAAATGTATCAATGTATACAGGGTGTAATCGTTAAGTGTAGCCAGGCGATAATTCCGTAAATATACGAATATCAGAAAACTTCAAATTGATATCGAAAGTGCGTTACCCAATGAGTAAAATTACATTAATAACTTTTTTTAAATAAAAGCAGAAATCTCTCAAACATTAACTTCAAACCCTCCCATACATTTAGTACACGACGTTCGTTGAAAGACTAGTTTATACGGTCTAAAATAATATACTATTAAAGTAATAAAAAAACGAACTATTAGTTAAAAAGTGATATCAAATGTTGATGCTATAGTCTGTACCTTTAGGTATTTAAATAAAAGTAAACAAACATTTTGTAAATTTTGGGGTTGTTCTAACATTTATTTGTTAACCAACCAAATACAAAACCGCCGGGATCTGTCACTGAAAGGCCTGAATTTAACCTACATGGCTTCTCAACTGGCTTAAGGAGCCTTTTGAGGGTAGATTTTGTTTACTTTTATTTAAATACCTAAAGGTACAGAGTATAGTGACTATCATTGTAAAAGTAGAGGCCATAATATAGTGAATGCCTGAAGCGAACTGAAGCGCGAAGCCATACACCTTTTCTCGTGGCATTGTGGCCCAGATGGATGTCAGGGGACAATAAGTCAAGAGTAAGTCAAGATTTCTAAACAGTGGGACATTCTAAGAAAAGGAACAGATTATTTATGATACCTTGTATTTTTAACAACGGCCGCATAATCTAAGGGTTAGTTAGTTTAGTTAGGCCCTAATGAATTCTCATAGTTAAAAAAAAATGAACGAGTTTTAATTTTAGCCGTTTTCATGATTTTGTAATGAGGAGGTTGTATGTTTTTATTTTATAGAATCCTAGTATAAATAAAATAATCCAGCAAGGAATCTATCACTAGGTACTTAGAGTCAGACCAAGAAAAGTCTGTAGCGGATTTGATTGCCCACGCAATGCACGTGATACTTTAAACGTCAAACTTCTATGAAATTATGACGTCTAAATAACACTGACACTGCGTGGGCTATCAAATCCGCTGCAGACTTTTCTTGGTCCCACTCTACATTCTTTTAAAGTATAGCGTCGCTTATAATGACGCGAAAACTGTCACAAGTGATCACGATGCCGATGTTGTATGAAATAAGTATACAGCTCGAAAAAAAATCAAAAGTTATTTACGCTCAGGTAGTAAAAAATCTTTGGGAATCGTTTCATAGTTACTAGAAGTACTAGAACCGGTCTGCTATTGGTTTCTTAGTTTAACTTTGCGGTGAGGCATTATCAAAAAGACACACTGTATAAAAAACCACAAACAAAGGAAATCCCCATTATTTTATAAGCAACTTCCATTATTTGGGTACAAAAGTAATTTGTACTTGTTAAGCAAACTTTTGCCACAAAATAATTGAGTAATACAAACTGAGGGCACGGGGGAAAGTTGAAAGCCTCTCTTTCTAACCATATTTGTTAGAAAGAGTAGCAAATTCATATAAATAATATAAATGCGAAAATGTGTCTATCTGTTTCCTCCTCACGCTTAAACCGCTGAACCAATTGAATTGAAATTTGGTATAGAGATAACTATTAGTTTGAGTCCCGAAGAAGGACATAAGATAATTTTTAACCCGGAAATCAAGAGAGGTGAAAAGCGGGGTTGAAGTGATATAATTGATGCATCACCTGATAATTGATGTAAGCATACCTATGCTCAAATTGAATGATTGCCATTATGCCACTTTATGTAGGCGTTAGAATTGTTTCACAAATAAGGAAGTTTGTATGGGGAATCAATAAAAAGTAGATTAGATAAAAAATAAACTACCCAAATGACTTCCACGCTGACGAAGTCGCAGGCAAGAGCTATTAGAACTACAGATGTAGTGTATAATTGTTTCCGTCGTATTTTCTCGGAAACGTTCGTATTTGTCATGCTACTTCAGACAACCCCAGTACTTTTTGTACCGAGACTGACTGAAATAGCAAGATACGATACGTTTCCGTGAAAATACGAAAGAAAATAAATTATGCACTAGGTACATCTGTAGTAACAATAACTTATTGCTTTATAAAAGGTAACCCCCATTGTTTCCCATTTCGCTGTTTCCGAAAGATAAATTCAATTTAAGTGATTAATGGATATTTATACGAATAAAGAAAGAAACAAATATGATTAATAGCTTGTTGACGACAGATATCGGGCAATTGAATGGGAGATGGACGACCATTTTTACTTTTTACATCATAATTTTATTATTCAACTGTAGGCGAGAGAGCGCTGGTGGCCTAGCGGTAGAGCGTGCGATTTTCAATCCGGAGGTCGCGGCTTCAAACCCCGGCTCGTACCAATGAGTTTCGGAAATTATGTACGAAATGTCATTTGATATTATTTACCAGTTGCTTTTTGGTGAAGGATTTAATATCGTGAGGAAACCATTCTAATGCCAATAAGGCCAAGTCTCCCCTGTGGGTTGGAAGTTCAGATGGCAATCGCTTACAAAAAAATTAGTGCCTACGTTAAATCATGGGATTAGTTGTCAAGCGGACCCCAGGCTCCTATGAGCCGTGGCAAGGATGCTTGCGCTTTTATTATAAAGGTACCTACACACCAGCTATATATCACCAGCTTGTGCTCATGCTTTATAGTCCGTATCTTTAGATATTTAAATAAACAATTTGTACATTTTCGGGTAGTTATAACATTTATTGGTTAACCGGCCAATTACAAAACCGCCTGGATCAGTCACTGAACGACCAGACTTTAACCTACATTATTTGATCGTGTAATGTGATCTACCCTCAACTGGCATAAGGAGCCATTTGTGTGTAGATTTTGTTTACTATTATTTAAATACCTAAAGATACATGTAGTCTGCGTGGAATGATGAATGATAAAAACTATCCTATATATGTCCTACCTCTCCATACCACTCTCCAAGTCTCCATCCATCTTCAACGTGATGAGGCAACAGACGGACAGACAAACAGATAGAGTTACTTATTTATAATCTTAGAAGGGATTTCATTGTATTAAATCTTTATAAATAAATTCCGAAAAAAAGTCGTAAGTTTCCCATAAAAATACGTTTTGTGTTGTCACCCTTCAGTTGAATAGTTCCAAATAAACCTTTTGAACGTCGGAAAAAGAAAAACACATTAACAATGAATGAATGAATGAATGGTCACAACAAAAGAAAACACCCTCAAAGTGTAACCACATTCAGTTTTAATTCTCTGGTAGTGTCTCTTTTTGTACCGCTGACATATACCAGAATAGAAGTCGCATACTTATATGATGATTCAGGAGAAGTGATCAGGATCAACCATACGTATTCAGTAGATTCTACTCTACTGAGTAGACGATAATCTTCTGTTTCCTCCTAGTATTAGTGACATTAACGTTTTTTTAAGATGAAATAAAATAGTTTTACGACATGCATGGCTACTCTAAAATTGAGTATTTCCGTCAAACATAGGTAGGTCTCTTTGCTTTATCCGTGACAAGTGTCAAATCGAACGTAATGAGCAGACATAGGAATCCGCGGGGCAAATTGTGAATTAAGACTTTATGTTTGGCACATATGGTACTAATTACAACAAAATTTAGGCTGTTTTTAAACGAATAGGCAATTAAAAACTAATTTTTAACTATTTTGTTGTGATTAGTACCATAAGTGCACAAACATAAAGTCTTAATTTCACAATTTGCCCCGCGGATTCCTATGTCTGGATTGTCTGGTCATGAGTGTCATGACACTGGGTCCATGGACGTGGACGTCAACGATGGTCGACCGAGATAAAAAAATATATAGAAGAAGCGTCGATCCCATGAGTCTATCGGGCAACCACAGGGCGGGCTCCTTCTTTACCCAACATTTAAGTCTGGCGGTGCAAAGTGGCAACGCCGCCAGCATCCTGTACGGATGATGGTCGTTCTTGTCTACGTGACAGCGTGATAAAACGGTGTCCGTCATTTTCTATCCCGCAGTGTTAAAAAGTGACAGTTATTTTATCACGTGGATAAAACCATCCATAATACGCCGGCTGGGCACCATTCTAGAAGTGGGAGACTTTGGAGATGTATTTTATATTTAGTTTGAAGTTATGTTTTTAAATCATCCACTTGTGTGTGTGTAAAATCGTGTCTGAGTCAGTCAAGTGTGAACATTTATCTTTTGTCCTCCAACCACTGTATTCCTTTCGTTATATGTCTGTGGTGAACGCCCAGTTTTAAATTTTGGACCTTTTTCGGCGGTTGCGTTTCCTTTGTACAAATGTTTTCGTCTGCGTTTAGAAATTTATGTGGTCGCCGCTTTTTCTCTGGCTTTTTATTTACTTTCTTTTCCATTTTGTATTTAGAAAAAAATACTTACTATGTTTGTTACGTATGATTTTAATCTTAACGAAATAAAATAGACTTTCTAACAGTCTTATTAGTAGAATTTACAAGCTTTAAGTATTGGAGGTAGTATTGAAGTAGCCACACGAAATCAAACGCTCGAAATTCGAAAATGATCCCCATGTTCGCAAATGACCCTAAAAGTGACATTCCATTTCCAACTGCAGCTGCAATACTGTTCATTTTACTATGGAAACGCGTCGCTGTCATTGTCAATTTCCATAGTAAAATGAACAGTATTGCAGCTGCAGTTGGAAATGGAATGTCACTCTAACGATCTTGGCCGCGTAGCCAACATGCGTTTCGTCGTCGAAGCGATAGCGATTGTCACCTTGGCTAGGCTGGTTGGCCGTCTAAGAGAAATCGGGGAACACTAATGAGAACTTCGTCAATTGCGTGTTCAAAATATATTAATAAGTAAATGACTTTAAACCAGATTTTACATATTATACCATGTGTGTTTTAATTATCACAGACTCAAAGTTAATGACTTTTGAGATTTTGAATAATTAAGAGAGCTTTGTTAAGATTACGTTGAAAGTTCGTTCCCTGTATGTTAATTAGGTATTTCTTAGTAATGATGGTCAAAAGGAAAGACGCTTAGAAAATCGATCGCTTCTGTTTTTTTATTTACAAACACGATATATAACAGTGGTATAACGAAAAGAAATATAACTTGTTTAAATCTAAGCTTCTTTTTGACATTCGTAAAATAATAACCATAATTTTGACTCTTTTATTTAATACCATCACGTTGGTAGTCGGACGTGGTGATAGCCTAGTGGTAAGAGCTTGCGACTTTCAATCCGGAGGTTGCGGGTTCAAACCCCGGCTCGAATCAATGAGTGTTTCGGAACTTAGCAGGCAGGCGCTTTCGTAAAAACTAGTGGTGCGCTAATTCTTGGGATTAGTTGCCAAGCGGATCCCAGCCTCCTATGAGCCGTGGGAAAAAGCTGGGATAACACGTGGAAGATGATGATGAATAAGTTCAGTTCAAATTCAATTAGTAATAGCTCTAAAATATTTATATTAAAAAGGTCCACAACATCTGTTTATCTTTCCGTAATAAAATCGTAGAGGTCGAAATAATTTCGAGGGTCCCAACTAAATACAACTGAGCCTTGTATTAATTAAATGGGGACAAAACATTTCTACCGTTTCACCCTGTACCCTGTGAAAAGAATTAATTCTAACCCGAGATTATTCGGACAAGGGATATAATCTTCCTACCCACACATTGGGACACCCTGTATATTTAAATTCAACCTTTGCCGTATACTTTTAAGTCTAAATTGCGGTATACAGCGTGACTTTGCTAAAATTAAGAAAATTCTTACGTAATGAAAAAATGTGTAATGGCTTTGTAATGACAACCTTTTTAAAGATAAGTTTATGTTGTTGTTAAAAGTAAGGAAAATGTTAAGGGTTTTTTAAAAGGAAGTTTTTTGTTATGACTCAATATAAGCAGATTTTTCAGGAAGTTAAATGTTTGTGGTCAATGGAGGATCATTGACTGTCAGGTAGATTAAGTTATCTGATAATTTTATTAAAAAAACTGCGGAGGTAACTGACCCCCTGCATAGGAATTTGTTTGCAGAAAGATGAACTATCTCTGCAGCTGACTGTACTTAATGTGGTTCTGATATTTTAATTTAGTTTACTTAGCCTCTAAATTTAATCGTATGAAATATAAATAAATAAATATAAATATTGTACGACAAATTTTACACATATTGACCTAGTCCCGCAGTAAGCTCAGTAAAGCTAGTGTTAATTGTGGGCACTAGACGAATTGATTTATGTACCTACTTACCTTACCTACTTACCTACATAGAAAACATCCATAACCCAGGAACAAATATTTGTGATGACCCCTACGCTATAAACCATTAAATCCCTTAGGTACATCATTATCATCTACCTCGTTTTATCCCGGCATTTTGCGCAAGGGAGCCTGAGGTCCGCTTGGCAACTAATCCCGAGAATTGGCGTAGGCACTAGTTTTTACGAAAGCGATCTCACAACCCAGAGAGTAATCTAGACCTTATTGGTATTAGTCCGGTTTCCTCACGATGTTTTCCTTCACCGAAAAGCGACTGGTAAATAGCAAATGATATTACGCACATAAGTTAAAAAAAACTCATTGGTACGAGCCGGGGTTTGAACGCGCAACCTTTGGATTGAAAGGCCACCAGCTCTCTTCAAACTACGTCGAGAGTGAAAACTGTAAGCGCCAGATCCAATTGCTAGTTAGAGCGATCTGTAGTTGGTCTATTTGCCTTATTACTCAATGAACTTAAAGAGCTCGGGCCATTTCCCGTTTACTTAACACCACCACGGAGCTACTAAATGCTTGAGATGTCATGAATTAAAATAAATGTGAACTTTACATTAAGAAAAGCCATGGTATCCGAGTGGATATGACGTCCGACTTTCAATTCGGAGATCGCTGGTTAAAATCCTGGCTCGTACCAATGAGATTTTTGGAACTTATGTACGAAAATATAATTTGATATTTACCACTAGCTTTTCGGTGAAGGAAAACATCGTGAGGAAACCTGCATACATCTGCGAAGATATTCAAAGGGGTATGTGAAGCAAAGAATATAATACTCACTAGGAGAAGAACGATAACTCCATACAAAAAAATGTCCCCAAACGTTTATACGTTTATACTAGTAGCGCCGCGTTGTGTACCAAGAACTAAAGTTGACAACCGGTTTAGCCTGGCGGGTATTGGTAGGTAGTAATTCTGTTGATAAACATATTTGTTATCTTCATATCACGAAATATATGAAAGATGCAAATATTACCCCTTGTTTGTGGTATTATCAATTGATTTAAATAAAAGGCATATTTATGTTTATAACATTGTATAATTTTATTTATTATAATATGTTTTACATATAGAAAATGAAACTGAAAATTAAACCCTGACAACTTAATAAAAAAATTGACATTAATAAAGCGCATTCACAAAGTTTCCAGTGTAATACAAATAACATTAGGCATGCCTACCTATTACACTTTACACACAGATACACTACACTTTACACACGGCATTTTACACATATTTCCAACTTGTATTCATACATTTCTTCACGGTTAATTAATACGCTTTCCAGATGCATTATGACTCGGTTCCTTCTGAACCCACTAAAACTGTGAATTTCACTCTGGCTGCTTCAACAGCCGTTGCTCCGCATTTAGCACATTTTCTATGTGCATTGCTGTAATCCATGTAGGTACAGACTTATAGTCTTAAGTGTTGTTACCGCTACGTTGTATTTATTATTTAAAGATTTAATAAATAAAATTTTCGTTATGAACTTTAACCACAACAGTTGGACAGAGTCATTGACAAATATATTTTTTATTATGGTGGGTAGACGTACCTACCCTCCATATATTTTATGGACATTGATAAAGACTAGCAAGGCCTGTTCACTTCCTAAGAAAGTTATGTCCCCAAATAATTGCGCATGTGTGCGCCTGAAGCTTCTATGTGTGCGTTGGCCTCCGAGAAAAAGTTGCGAGTAATAAAAATAAAAACATTTTTCTTCAGCAACATTGCTCCCAACTCTGATTTAAATTATCACGAATTTTATACATAATTAAACATAAAACGGGACTTAAAACGCTTAAAACTTAATTACACGCGATTAAGTTTTATAATGAATATTTGCTTCCAACTGTCTTTATCAATATTCATAAAATATATGGAGGGTAGGTACGTCTACCCACCATAATAAAAAAATATATTTGTCAATGACTCTGTCCTACTGCTGTGGTTAAAGTTCATAACGAAAATTTTATTTATTAAATCTTTAAATAATAAATACAACGTAGCGGTACAACCACTTAAGACTGTAAGTCTGTACCTACATAGATTACAGCAATGCACATAGAAAATGTGCTAAATGCGGAGCACCGGCTGTTGAAGCAGCCAGAGTGAAATTTATACAGCTTTAGTGGGTTCAGAAGGAACCGAGTCATAACGCATCTGGAAAGCGTATTAATTAACCGTGAAGAAATGTATGAATGAATACAAGTTAGAAATCTGTGTAAAATGCCGTGTGTAAAGTGTAGTGTATCTGTGTGTAAAGTGTAATAGGTAGGCATGCCTAATGTTATTTGTATAATACTGAAAACTTTGTGAATGCGTTTTATTAATGTCTATTTTTATTAAGTTGTCAGGGTTTAATTTTCAGTGTATATGTGTATATAGTGTGTGTAGTGTATGTGTGTGTCTATATGTAAAACATAATACAATGTTATAAACATAAATATGCCTTTTATTTAAATCAATAGATAATACCACAAACAAGGGGTAATATTTGCATCTTTCATATATTTCGTGATATGAAGATAACAAATATGTTTATCAACATAATTACTATATACCTATAATACCAATACCCGCCAGGCTAAACCGGTTGTCAACTTTAGTTCCATTGGTACACATCGAGGGCGCCAGTAGTATAAACGTATAAACGGTTGGGGACATTTTTTTGTATGGAGTTACCGTTCTTCTCCTAGTGAGTATTATATTCTTTGATAAAGACAGTTGGAAGCAAATATTCAATTTTAAAACTGAGTCGCGTATAATTAAGGTTTAAGCGTTTTAAGTCCCGTTTAATGATTAATAATGTATAAAATTCGTGATAATTTAAATCAGAGTTGGGAGCAATGTTGCTGTAGAAAAATGTTTTTATTTTTATTACTCGCAACTTTTTCTCGGAGGCCAACGCACACATAGAAGCTTCAGGCGCACACATGCGCAATTGTTTGGGGACATAACTTTCTTAGAAAGTGAACAGGCCTTGACGTGAAGTCTAATTCGCATTGGGCCAGCGTGGGGACTATACCCCAAGCCTCTCTCGCGCATGAGAGGAGGCCTGTGGCTGTGGCACAGTAATAAAGTCCTGTGGCCAGCAGTGGGACGCATATAGGCTGAATTATTTAATTATTTTTTACAAAAAGACGAAAGGGAACAAATGTCACGTGATCCTTCATACAAACGTATTCTCTGGGGTATTAACCTGTTAACATTATAGCAAATATTTTTACGCAATTTTATGCATGTTAACTACAGCTGTGCCCCTTTCCCCATGTTTGATTATTTTTAATTATAAGAGTTAGAAGCTTTTAAAAAAACTAAATACGATTAATATACAATTAACTGTGTAAAGATATTTTCCACAATGTCAATATCCAGGAAGTAAAATTAAGACTGCGTTACTTAAACAAATTTCAATAATTAAAAATGCCTAATAGCCTAAATCTTATTAATAAATCTTTTTTTCATATGAGGTTTTGGTAAAAGTAAATGAATCAGACACTTGAAATTTCGGTACCTATGAAAATGGGTTAAAAATCGTCAAAAATGGCCGCCAAGCCAATTTATCTTCTTAGCTGATCGTAGTTCGTTACGACCGACTCTTATTCCATTCGCTTACTTTTTATGCTATAAATGAGACTTGAGAGAAGACCGCCTTGGAAGACCCTCTAAGGCCCACTTGCACCATTCCACTAACCCGAGGTTAACCGGTTAAACTTGGCATTACCATGGTTACCAGTACAATTGGACACTAGGTTAACGGTTTAACCGCTTAACCCCGGGTTAGTAGAATGGTGCAAGTGGGCCTAAGTGACGTTCTGGTGAAAATCTTTGAAGGTTAGAATAGTTAGAATTGCTAGCAGAAAACCGACGCTATAGTTCGTTTTTTTAGCATTAGAAAAAAGGTAAACATCAATGTTGATGTTTGAAACAATCTTGACGTGTCTTTTTATTGAAAAAACACAGCGACCCAAAATAAGTCTTGCAGCCGTATTCGAATAATGAGATACGTCAAATACTAGATATTGAAACGATATGGATTAGATATGTCTGTGTCAAACAAGTGTCAAAAGTGACGTATTTGTTTGAAGAACCGTCAATTTTGACACTTGTTTGACACTGACATATCTAATCCATATCTTTTCTAGATCTATTAACTGACGTATCTTAAAGTCGGAATCGGGCCGTTGGTTGGTTGGTTGGTTGGCGGTTGGTTGGTTGGTTGGTTGGTTGGTTGGTTGGTTGGTTGGTTGGTTGGTTGGCGGTTGGTTGGTTGGTTGGTTGGTTGGTTGGTTGGTTGGTTGGTTGGTACGAGTAGGTACACGCCAGTTGTCTCGATCCTCTGCCATCTCCCGCCAGTTATCGGCATGGAACTCGCACAAGTCCGCTTGCGTTGCAACTTCATGGCCCCGTAGACAACATGCCAATCGCTAACGCTCCGTAGCGAACGAAACGCAACTGTCACTGTCACACTAATATGGAAGAGTGATAGAGAGACACAAAGCGATTCGATGGTGAAGCGCAAGCGATTGTCACCTTGGCTAGGCCGCCTGTGTCGTCTGTGGGTTTCTATAACGAAACTCGCTTGCGTTCGCTAAAGCAATGAGAATATAAACTAGTGACTCGGCGCGGATAATCTAATGCCAACTGTTGGCTGAAAAACGGCAGCAGAAGGCTTTAAATAAAATAAAATAGGTTTGCCAGGTTTCTTGAAACGGTAGCGAATTTCTAGCTGTGATCGGATTATCGGCTACTAAGTTTGATAACATATTAAAGGTTAATAAAATATTAAGGGACACACCGAATGTAAGTAAAGTCAGACCAAGAATTTTTCGGTAGCAGATTTGATACCACGCAGTGAAAGTGTTATTTTAAACGCCAATCTTCTATGAAATTATGACGTATAAATGACTCTTGCATTGCGTGGGCTATCAAAACCCGCTGCAGACTTTTTTTGGTCCGACTGCACCTAAATCTTTTTAGGTAGGGTATAACTAGTTCGTGTCATCCACGATGACGCGCGGATTTGTCAAATCTAACCTTAAAGGTTGGATTTGACAAATCCGCGCAATATGACAATGCGAGTCAAGGCACGCGTCTTCGTGAATGACACGATGTGAAACGAAACAAACATCATATAGCTTTACACATGTCGGATAGAGTCAGGGACGACTCTCCGAAACGTTGATTTCAGTGGAATTTCATAAGGTTTTGTTTCTTGAACAATGCGGGCGTGCCTCGGAATGTTGTCATATTAAAACAAACGAAACTATGTTATTATCTTATTATGTTACGGGCGGAAAGTGATATTCGGAATTTTAGGGTTAGAAGACAATTTGGAAGAATATTTTGTGATGGCATTTTTTCAGATTTTGTCCTAAGTTTTTTTATTATAGCGTACCTAATTAATGTTAAATGGGCGGACGCTAAAATTAAATTTACTTAGCTACTCTTTGCAATCTGTTGAACGCGTTTCGCATTCCTTCGGTTTAAAAAGGGTTTAAATTGTATTAAAAATATCCTTTTATTGGAGCTTGTTTTGAATGTCATCAAGTTCTTAGTTAAACCGTTTAGGTTACGCATTTTCTGTCAGTAGGAATCTATGACATTTTTGGCTAAGAGAGTGCACATGGCACCATTAACTAACCCGTGGTTAACCGGTTAAACCGGGAGTTACCATGGTTACCAGTACAATTTGACACTGGGTTAACTGTTTAACCGGTTAAACCCCGGTTAAGGGAATTGTTCAAGTGGCGCGAGTGCGGATATTAATTTAACTTTAATCATAAGTTAGCATATCATTTGTCCTAATTAATTAATTATGATGTTCCTTTGTTGTGTTCCTAAAATGTTCTGCATTTTCACTGAGATATTATTTGCTTATTCAATTTAATTGATACATAAATAAATAATTATCATCCTACCTATTCACATGCAAATTTCCTGAATAAATGAGTGTGTGTATGTTAATTGTGTATTTCAAACGGGGAAGTGACTGAATATTTTAGCGCCTTGTTCTAGTTACCATATTATTAATGTATAAATATTTAATCATATAATTACCTTCATTTTAGTAGGCTACTAGAATAAGGAAAGTATTAAATTTTCAGTTACTTTTATACCTAGTTATATTTTTAGTTATACACACAATTTAATGAATATAGAAAAATATCACAAAAAATGCTGACTTGTACGTACTTTTTTATCTGAAAAGATAAACAGTTTCATTTTTGCCTATTTATTTAATATTTTGGGTATATTCTGTATTTTTTTTAATAACACAAGTATATAATATATATTTTAAATAAAACTTATCAGCGAAGCTACAAAAAGGAAAGGAAGGTAAAAGAAAATCTGTAATTTATTATAATATTTAATTTAATAGTCCCTTCTTTAACACCGAATAATTGCTATTGATTATTGCACCTAAAAATTTACCTTTTCCAATATTTAAAACAATATGTTATAAAAATTTAATCTTAATTAGTGAATATTTTTTGGTACTGGCGTCTCTTTGGACAATGCTAACCTAAAGGAACGAAACTTAAACAATTTTCATATAATCTAATTAAATAACATAGGTACGGCCACTTATAATATTAGGTAGTATATTAATTTACCCCCAAAAACAATAAATAATTAATTATAGAACTAATTACTACAGGAATTTCGTGATTAAAAATATCAAACGCAATAAATTACGTAAAACGCAACACAAACACAACTTTCTTTAAAATATTCAAGCAAAAGTACTAATTCATAAATAGAAAGGAAAAGTTACACAGTCAATAGGAATCTGGTTAAATTTAGCTGCAAATAAATTGCCTGTGACTCTGGATCATAGTAGTAACACTCTGCATCTGCTTGCCCGTCTGTCCATCCCTCTCGATCAAAACCTTATTAATAATATTCGCACAGTCCTTATTTTCAATAATAGTTACGTGAGTGCCTTCCAAATAGTGCACAGTGACGTTGCTATGCGTGAACTTATCGAGACCATAGTTCTCATCACATACTAAGTTAGGAAGATTCTCTTTAGGACGCAGAAGAACTATTGGCGCTTGTATTTTCTTGACATCTTTCGAATTGTAATTAAGAACAACCTTAACTCTATCATAAGTGACGGCAGCGACTGAGGCGATGAATTTCGGTGTGTATCTGGATTGTACTGGGGACATTTCGATGGCAGTTTTGACTTTTTCTTGGAAGTTTTCCATTTGACTGAGTTTTTCAATGAGGGCGGTGGAGATTTCGTTGTTGGGGGCGACAATGTCCATGGTGTGACAGATCAGGGCGTTCTGGAGTTGGGCATCGCTCTTGAAACAGATGACGGTGGTGAGGATGGCTTGGAGGAAGTCTGGGGCTCCGTCAACGCAGAACACTAGACCGTTCTTGTGACCTGTTGGAAGAAAGTTGATAGGTATTAGTGATACTTAAAATATATTGATACGCTCTTAACATAGGTGCAGCTTAAAAATGGTCATAACCTAGTTTACTTTTTAGGATTGAGGTAAGGTGGGGTAAGACTAACATAGTTTATTTTGCTTGGGGCAAGACAAACAGTATGAGGATTCCATAAAAGTGTTATAACCCCGGTAATAGTCTGACCCCACTTTACACTACACTTACACGTTTCGCGACTTTCGATTTTTGCATTATTTTCGATGTAGGTATGCAAGTGACGAATATCTAATGGCATTTCGAACATAGTTCCCGTCTCATTGGTATTGAGGGGAGCTTCTTAAAATTGAACAATTAAACATTTTTAACATATTAAAAAAAAAACCGGGCAAGTCCGAGTCGGACTCGCGCACGAAGGGTTCCGTACTATAATGCAAAAAATGCAAAAAAAAAGGTCACCCATCCAAGTACTGACCCCGCCCAACGTTGCTTAACTTCGGTCAAAAATCACGTTTGTTGTATGGGAGCCCCACTTAAATATTTATTTTATTCTGTTTTTAGTATTTGTTGTTATAGCGGCAACAGAAATACATCATCTGTGAAAATTTCAACTGTCTAGCGATAGCTAACGCGATGACGATGATGATAGCGTGATAACGGTTCGTGAGATACAGCCTGGTGACAGACGGACGGACGGACGGACGGGACCACGGACGGACAGCAGACTCTTAGTAATAGGGTCCCGTTTTACCCTTTGGGTACGGAACCCTAAAAATGATAGGTACTGATTTCGTAACAAACAAACGCTAGTCCCGCTAATTAAAAGTAAAACAAAGTAGAATTCCTCTGAAAATAAAACTGCGACTATCCTTTACAATTACGGGATATTTCGAGAACAATGGCGTTAAACTTTAGTCCGTTCATTATTAGTTAACTAACTAACTAACTAAAACTTTCACTATCACTGACGTTTCGTAGACAGAGTGAAGTCGAGACAGCTCAATATCTAATTAGATTTATTGTTGGCAAGTTTATTTAGAGTTATGCTATTTTAAGTGAGTTTGGTTTCAAATACAAATACATAAATGTCATGTTAGTCCCCTGGGGGAATCTAGAAGGACATTTTAAATTACAAAAAACATGTTAGTTAATACAGTTTTTTAAAGAATTTCACACATACCTACCGTTATTAATGTTAGAATAGTTATTTACGATACAAGTGCGTAAAAGAGAAAATTCGAAACGAGTGGCGATAAATTAAAACACGACCGAAGGGAGTGTTTTAAATCGACACGAGTTGCGAATTATCTATTCGCACGTGTATCGTACAACCTTTTACAGTACATATGGCCCTTTAAACTTTTGACATCGCACGAAAAGTGCTATTTTACGCACTAGTGCGGAAAAATAGGACCATATGTGCCGTAAAAACCTTTTTAGTTCACTGTGCTAAGGCGAATACCTACAGCGTGGGCCGAACGTTTACTGTATTACTGTATCCATACCGCTCAGTATCAAAACCGAATTTTATTTTGTATTGTAGTTTTTTCCTCCAATACAAATCCAATTTGGGACAAAAAATGTTATAAGTAATTTTTCATTGATTTACGAAAATACCTACCATACGTTTTCGTAACTCAAATTAAGATTTTGTAGGTCAGTAAAATTTCGTTTATATTGTACATAATAGAGAACTCAATATATTGCATCAAACTTTATCGAACTCTGACGAAAAAACTGCAAAAAGATGAAACTCGGTCCATCAGAAAATTTTCTATTCCCAAAATAGTTGTCGTTAAGAAACTAACGGCTTGATTCTAACTTTAAGATAAGTACGCCAATTAATAGATCTAGAAACGATATCGATTAGATATCATTGTCAAATGTGACATTTCTTCAAACAAATAAGTACGTCACTTTTGACACTGACACATCTAATCCATATCGTTTCAGATTAATTGATGTATCTTAAAGTTCGAATCCGGCAGTAATTAAAGTTTAATGATGGGTCACTGACCTTCGGCCTCGAGCTTAGCAGCCAATTCCAGCATCAACTGGCAGCCGAAACTGTAGCCGAGCAGCGTGAAGGGGCCTCCTGGGGCCAGGCGAGTCCGCACCGTCTGAAATATACAAGTTAGTTAAGTAAAGTCTAAGTCATAAAAATGTGGTCTATGACGCACTAATTAGCTACTTATTGTATTAAATACACGCCCGCAACCTTCAATTCTTTATTATTCTAAACATGTATATAAATAATAAAACTCTACTGTATTTATACAGGTTCACTAGGGGTTTGTGTACAAATCACGCGAGGTTCGTTGGGGGAGGGGGGGTCACGAAAACACACAAAAAAAGTAAAACGAAAAGTAGCCGAAAACACCTCGCGTGATTTGTGCACAACCCCTAGATTGCTATAGCTTTGGGCCTCGAATCTATTAACTGACACTTAATACTAAAAAAGATGCAGAAATCTCTACCTAAAATAAATTGACAGCAGCGGCCAAGGGGTCATCCATTAATTACGTCACACGAATTTCTAGGTTTTTTGACCCCTCCCCCCCTCCTTGTCACACTTGGTCACATTTGGCAAACCCCTCCCCCCCTAGTGTGACGTCACATTTTTTCTACGAAATCGCCAAATCGAATTAAGTAAGTACCTAAGTATTATTAATAATTTATCAAAATATTTTTGACGGTATAAATAATAGTAATTTTATAACCCAAAACTGCTTAGGAAAGAAAATTAAACGAATAAAAACGATTGTCGTTTTAAAAACTTGTTATTTAAATGTACAGCGAATAAAATAATTTAAATAAATTTTCGGTTACTGATGAAGTTAAAGTGACGTCACAAAGTTGGTGTCTCCCCCCTCCCCCATGTCACAATATGTCACATTTTCTTGACCCCCTCCCTCTCCCTAAACGTGTGATGTAATTAATGGATGACCCCCAAGACCACAAATACCACAATCGTTTATCGACAGAAACCAATCGAAAACTGACAAATGTATTCGGATGATAGACATAATTGACGTAAACGAAAAGTTACGTACTTATTTCCAGATTATATGTTTCGATTGGCATTTTTAAATAACACACTTACCAAGAAGAAGAATATTGAGGGGTTCTCTGTGAAAGGTTTTCGACCCTGAAACTTACCAAGTACAGCCGGTTGACCATAGCTTCAATATCCTCATTCGAGTTCTCTACGCCCAGCTGCAGCACGCAGACCTTGCACTTCAGCTTCCAGGATGGACGCGGCGCCCTCCAGGCCAGGGAGGATGAAAATGGGCTCTCTGTGTCATGGAAAAACGCATAAACTTACAAAGTACAGTCTATTGACCATAGCCTCAATATCCTCATTCGAGTTCTCCACGCCAAGCTGCAGCACGCAGACCTTGCACTTGAGCCTTCTGCAGAGCGGTTCCATGACGGACGCAGCGCCCTCCAGGCCAGGGAGGATGAACATGGGCTCTCTGTGTCATGGAAAAGCATGTAATAAACTTACCAAGTACAGCCGGTTGACCATAGCCTCAATATCCTCATTCGAGTTCTCTACTCCTAGCTGCAGCACGCAGACCTTGCACTTCAGCCTCCTGCAGAGTGGCTCTATGATGGACGCTGCGCCCTCCAGGCCAGGGAGGATGAACATGGGCTCTCTGTATCATGGAAAAACGAATAAACTTACCAAGTACAGTCTATTGACCATAGCCTCAATATCCTCATTCGAGTTCTCCACGCCAAGCTGCAGCACGCAGACCTTGCACTTGAGCCTTTTGCACAGCGGTTCCATGACGGACGCAGCGCCCTCTAGGCCAGGCAGGATGAACATGGGCGGGTTTTCTGTGTCGTGGATGGCTTCGTGACCCTGAAACATGTGTAGGGTCTAGTAATCTGTCATTGGTAGAATTAATATACCCACATGACTTCTAAAATACGGCGGCGGGCGACGAATGATAACTATAGTAACCAAAAGCAAGTAGGTAAGGTCATTTGAGGAAAGGCAGTTAAGTATACCGGGTGTGGCCTGTAATATGAGCAAAAAAATTTAACTGTAGGCTGTACTCATACTGACCAACATTTGTTCAGATGATTTTTAATAGACGTTAAAGTTTATTCTAAAACGCAATGTATTGCGAATTTTGTTATGTTTAAGGCGTGACAAGCAACGTCAATCACAATGATATGGCGTGGCGATGGCGTCCATTGAAGACAATATTTATTTTGTATGAAAAATAGGGAGTCTAAATACTTCATAATTTTTAAAAGTTGTTGAACAAAAGTGTCACCTTTTGAGGAGTACAATCTATGTTTTAATTATTTGCTTAAGTTACAGGCTACACCCGGTATATAGTTTATTTTTCTCCGGGCAAGAAAATCAGTATGATGTTGATGATTCCCTACAAGTGGTCTCTTGCCCCAATGATTACCATCCCTTACCCCATCGAACCTTATATAGTTTTGTCATGTTCATCTTCCCGTATATTACAGCAACTTTACCTACTCAGAAACCATAAGGTATATATATTTGAATGAAACATGAACTTTAGGTAAGTTTTCTAAGCCAACATAGGTAGGGAAATTCCCAAATACTTAAATGTTCTAAAATGGCACTACGTATAACTAAATTTTAACGTTTTTATTCATATAACGTTAAGCCACATAACGACCCACATGCTTCATATTTTGCAATGAACTCTATTCCAATGGTAGGTAGATATGTGGGCTCTCATAGTCCTAAACTGTCAGCTTAAAAATATTCAACTATAATACGGGTGACCGCTAGTAACTAGAGCCAACTAGAGCTATCAAAAGCAGGCTATTTTTCCCCCATTTATTTGACTCACGCTTTCCACGACTCCGGAACGAAAGCGGAACTTTTTGACTGGAGTTCATACTAACTCTAGTGCAATTTCGTAATTACAATTAGAGCAAATGCACATTTTAGGCATGTCTAGTACGGTTGACCGAATCGCTGCTTGTGACACAAAGTTTCGGCTCTAAGTTACTAAGTTAGTCTGATGCTAAGACCCATTTATACAGTGAAACATAGAGTTAATCGAGGCATATGATTCACTTCCTAACGCAGAACTGAACTTTAGTTAGGTAACTATTATGTCACTATAAGTCAAAAACTTAGCTGAAACCCTTTGTGCATGTAGTGGTGTGCAGTTCGGAAAGGGGTTGCTTTTTAGTCAAGAAATATATTTCAAAATTAACTAAATACCTAAATTATATCATCATTAGGCCCTATGCATCTTTACAGATGATTTAAGCAGCATCTATGACTTGTATTATCTATAGCGACAGCGTCGCTCGTGGCTATATAACCCGATCCTTGAACGGCAAAATTTATAGTACCTACCTATAGGTACTGCATTGTGAGTATTGTGATTGTGACTCACCTAGTATAGTATTTTCAGGTACAAAAAACTAAGTGGTAAAACATCATGTTTTTTTCCTCTCCTTAAAAATATTTTGTAGGAGTAAATTACAAAAATAAGGATAAGCTATTCTGGGAAAAAATTTAGCATGAATTCGTGAGACCGCATACTTGAGTGCCTTTTACTCTGAACTATGCAAATTATTATTCAGAAAGGGGATTACTGGTGGCAATAATAGTCATTAAAATTCATATGGAACTTCAAAACCGATGAGGTTTAATAGTACTTAGAATTAATATGAATACAAGTTCTCAAAGATTCTCACCTCAGTGCTATCAGTGACCATGGTCTGTATATGAAAGGCTCAGACACCAATCGCTCTTCGCAAAGTTCCTCATGAGTAACCTGAGGACAGCAGCACCTTCAGCCCTGTTGGGACAAGTTGTCAAAGATTCTCACCTCAGTTCCATCAGTGACCATAGTTGGCATGTAGATGAAAGGCTCAGACACCAATCGCTTTTCACCAAAGTTCCTCATGAGAACCCTGAGATCAGCTGCACCTGCAGCCCTGTTGGGATAAGTTGTCAAAGATTCTCACCTCAGTGCCATCAGTGACCATGGTCGGCATGTAGATTAATAATTCAGAGACCAATCGCTTTTCGCCAAAGTTCCTCATGAGAACCCTGAGATCAACTGCACCTGCAGCTCTGTTGGGACAAGTTGTCAAAGATTCTCACCTCAGTTCCATCAGTGACCATAATTGGCATGTAGATGAAAGGTTCAGACACCAATCGCTCTTCACCAAAGTTCCTCATGAGTACCCTGAGATCAGCTGCACCTGCAGCCCTATTGGGACAAGTTGTTAAAGATTCTCACCTCAGTTCCATCAGTGACCATAGTTGGCATGTAGATGAAAGGCTCAGACACCAATCGCTCTTCACCAAAGTTCCTCATGAGTACCCTGAGACCAGCAGCACCTTCAGCTGTGTTGGGACGAGCGGCCGTGGTTGAGGATTCTGCTTCGCGTTGTGCCGTGAGTTCTACCAGCCTATGGAAGTAGAATAATTATGTGATTTTAGTTTGTTATTCAGGCTCATCTAAAAATGACCTCTTTGCAATCATTCGGTTTACCGCCAATTATATTTTTGGTTAGCAGTTTTTTCTTTGACTTATCCTAAAACAATACAGTTGATGATTTTGATTAGTCTTCTAACAACCTTTGTAGGTATCTTCTTATCTCCCTTATTCCTCAGATTATTCAGATTTTTTCAATTTTTTTTTAAATTTATTACAACACTATTAAGTATTAAATAAATATACAACTATAATTTGGTTAAAAATAATAATACAAACTATCTATAAACTAAATAAACTTAAAATAAAGAGTCTATATTTTTTTTTTCTATTTAAGGTGTATTCAGGTAGTTCCGAATCATTCTCGAACGTTGTAGAGGTACATAATATTACAGAAAATCTTATCTCTTAATTTTATCCTTTTACTGTCCATTTTCGAATTTACCCGACAGTGGGAATTATTGGGAATCACTCGAATAAACGATTTTATCAGGTTTCGTATACTTACTTGGCAAATGTGAGTGTCCTAATGTCCTGTGCCGTAAGGAAGATCTCGAACTCTCTCTCCAAGGTCTGCTTGATTTCCACAGCCATCATACTGTCCATGCCAAGCTCGGCCAGGGACACTTGCTGAGATACTGTCTTCAGGTCTTTGATGCCTGTGAAATATCATCAGGTTAGTTACTTTGCAAACTAAGAGAATGCAAGTAAAATTTAGGATCGTTAACTGTTGCTACGTGTGTCATAGCTGCACACAGTGCACACTACAAACAATTGACATTGTTTTCTACCTACCTAATACTAGAAAAAAAAAACAGAAGAAGTTGTCTTCTCAGTACACAGTAATGATGTAACTTAATATAGGTTACATTCAAATGCAACATTTCAGATTTGACAAAAATCCTTTCGTATGTTCGGATGTTCTCACATTTCTCAACCGGTTCTAGTGAAATTTCTTTTTTTCATTTATTTTTTCGAATCTGTTTCCGGAAAATTTTAAAAACTGGCGGAGCCATTGGGGTTCTCAAGGCCTATATCACGCACACCCACTAGTCCAATAAAGAGTATATTTACCCATGATCTGCGCAATAGCGTCAACCAGGTTGCCGCACCCAGACCCTCCAGCCTTCTTCTCTGCGACCACGATGGACGACACGATGGCCGCCTGGTCCTGCTTCAGGAACTTGTCTAGCGCCAGGAGACAGGAGGAGATCCTCTGCTGCAGGGTGCCTCCGATCTCGAGCTGCATGTCTTCGTCTTGCATGTCCGCCACTAGGCCCACCTGGATGGATAATTTGAGTTAGATACCTATGGAATATCGGAACAGCGGATTCAAGTTGCATTGGAAATATCGTCACTGCTTTGAAAAAATTTCATCGTGTTCTCTCTCTCTCAATTTCAATGTTTTCGCGCCCAACCCTATAATGCAATTCACTCAAAAGGATGTCTAGTCTTAAACTATGCTGGGGCCCTTTTGGAGAGTAAAGAAAGCAAATTAAACTAACATTTTTCTACTTCCTACTAACGTCCTTCGGGACCCCCTGAAGATTGGGGCCCTGGGCACGGGCCTCGTGTGCCCTTATGGTAAAGACGGTACTGTACTCACATCCCCAACTGCTCCCCACTGAACAGCGAGAGCGGGAAATCCGAGTTTCCGTCTCCACTCGCAGATACGCTCCATCACAGAGTTGGAAAGACCGTAGTTGGTCTGACCGGCGTTCCCTCGACCACAGGATACAGATGAGAATACCACGAAGTCCCTGTGAAATAAGGTTGGCTTTACTTCCTGACAGAACTTGATGTGAACTTTGATGATGCCTAGTGAAGACGATTGAAAACAGAGACAAACAATAGGCTCTTCACTTTCTAATAATGATAATGTACGGTTAAGATGATTTCTATGCCACTTTGTACTTTGCAACAGCGACAATAATTTCAGATTATTAGAGGCTTTTATATTGATAGTCACCGTGACAAGATACAAAGTATTACAAAGAGGCCGATCAATCTGCTTGATTATATTTAGAGGTATGTCTCATGATACTGACTGCTATAAATGATGGGAAATTAAACGGGGAAAATTATTTACTGTTACCTTATGCGAAAATTCATGAAATAGATAATTCAGAAACGATTAAAAAGGGGAGAGCAGGAGAGTGTAAAAATGACTTAATTAGAAAAGGGTGTATAAAACCATTTAATTGGAAGAAATCAAACTTACTTCAATCCAGGGCAAAGTTTCTTAGTCAATTTATCCAAATGCATCGTCGCCAAGGCCTTAGGCGCGAACGACGTCTTGAAAGTTTCCGGGGTCTGATTTTGGAAAATGGAATCTTTGAGCACGACGGCAAGGTTGAAAACTGCTTGCACGGGACCCATTTTCAGCGCCTTCATTAGCATTTCTTCGCAACCCGCTTCGGTTGTGACGTCGTGGGTGGAGATTTGGATGTCGGCTCCGTATCCTGCCCATGCGCTGTTAGAGAAAATAAGTTAAGTTGTCAAATGTATGAAAACAAGGGAGGACGTTTAATATTCCTTGTAGATTTGTAGAGTCCTAATTATTCTAGTAGCCTGAAATGTATAGTTGATGACTATTATAACTATAGGAAAGATATTACCTATGTAATGTTCTGGCAGAAATCTATAAAACCAATGTAGCGGATTTTTTTAATTGATAGATAGATTGATTGCCAAACAAGAACATTTGTAGGAATAAGTCTACTCCTGGTTTGATTATTGTACAAATGTAGCAACAGATATATTCTGGATGAAATATTAAAGGCTGGTTGGTTGAGATAAAGTGGTTAAGTTTCATTAAGTTTCAACGCATCTTCTTTACTTTATACATGTCTAATAAGACGTCTTTGGACTGACAGGATTGGGATGGGGACATAATGACCCACCGAAGTCTCGAAGACTGGTAGCCATTGGTGATGCCACGGCGTGAGGTGAGTAGAACTTTCCTGGCTCCACGCATGATAAGCCAATCAGCTAATTCCAGACCAAAGCCTCCAAGGCCTCCGATAATCACGTATGATTTCTCTGCATCGCACATATATCTGAAAATACATCTCAACTTAGATTTTTTATACCAACTGGAGTGGGGCGCATTTCAGAGAATTTTTAAATTACAGTAAGTAATAAGTAATTAAGAAGCGCTGGTGACCTAGCGGTAAGAGCGTGCGACTTGCAATCCGAAAGTTGCGGGTTCAAACCCCGGCTCGTACCGATGAGTTTTTTGGAACTTATGTACGAAATATCATTTGATATTTACTAGTCGCTTTTCGGTGAAGGAAAACTCCGTGAGGAAACCGGACTAATCCCAATAAGGCCTAGTTTCCCCTCTGGGTTGGAAGGTCAGATGGCAGTCGCTTTCGTAAAAACTAGTGCCTACGTCAAATTATGGGATTAGTTGTCAAGCGGACCCCAGGCTCCTATGTGAGCCGTGGCAAAAATGCCGGGATAATACGAGGAAGAAGAGTAACTAATAAAGTTATAACCTATCAATGAAGATTTTTGTTAAATAATGACGATTCACAGTGAATATTTTGTTCCTCTAAATATCCTTCCTCAATATCACTTTCCTAAAATATTTTTTGCTGAGGATATCACCAATTTTAATCCGAACAGGTGAATGTACTGAAATCCAGTCTTATTGATACAGCATACAATTACATGCATCATAGATCTTATGATGGGAACACTTGCTTCATGTTGTAAAATATTAATTAAATCCAGTACCTATCTTATATCTATTGAATCTAGAACTAAATTGAAATTCTCGAGAATTTTAGGCTGATACTTTAGGTACCCTGTTTCTTACCTTGGAACAGCGTCAACGTGCATGGTCGCTGGTTTCACGGTTCTATGGCTGCGGTCATCTTCACGAACCTTCACTATCACCTGTCCAACAAATATAGATAGGAATTTATATTTAGAACTGATAAAACCAATTTTCATTTGACCACCGCATAAAGATAAAGAAAGAGAGAAAAAGAAAGAGTTGGGTTTGAAGTTTTTAACAACGTAACTTCGGCTAAAATATAAAAGAGATGATACTGCACGATAGAGACATTGAACAAATAAGTAAACGGGCACTCTATGTCAAAGTGACATGGCTTAAATTCGAATGAAGAAAGATCCTCTTAGTTCGAATTTAACCCATATTGCTTTGACATAGACTGCCCATGCTATATACTAGTACAGCGTCGAGCACGCGGACGTTTACCTTAGCAGGACCAAAAGAAATGAGATTGCTTGTAAAAGCTTAGTGTACCTTGCCAATATGTTTCCCGGCCGCCATGTAACGGAAAGCTGTCTCGATTTCATGTTTCTCAAACGTGCAGTATGTCAACGGGCGTACAGCTCCGCTCTCGATACCAGCAATTAGAAGGCCTTGCAGTTTCTGTAAATAAATGTTAGATTTAGTGCGAAATCTCTCGAATTGCTTGGTCATTGCAAGGTAACTTGTAAGTTCCTACGAAGTAGGATCTCGTGACGAATGAAATATTTATCCCTAAAATGGAGATAAACAAGTCCATAAGAAAAACAAACCAACAGAGGGTAGGTGAACGAACCATCGTTATAGATAACTGGAACGACAAGAAAGAACGGATATGGTCTATCCACAAATCAGAAACTTAAACTTTGAATTTGCACAAACATTTCACGACTCTTCTCTTTCCGCACAGACTCTAATTGATAATTTACATTTTTACCTGTGGACACGATAATTCGTTAAGTAAACTCTTATCATTAGATTAGATTAAGCATAGCCTTAAGACAAAAACTAATTATTGCAGTAAATGGTAAATATAAAGCCACATCAGAAAATACTAACCCTTCTGAACTCGAAGCTCTGGTCGAAGATGTAATCCAACATGATGCCGTGGAAGGAAGTCTCCTTCAAGAAGAAGTACATGCCTATAGGCGTGTTCTGGCTAATGTCGAATTTGCCAATCTCGAGGAAGCGCCCGCGGTAGCCGAGGCAGCGTACTGAGGCCTGTAGGAAAGAATATGTGTAAGCAAAGAGCATATAATCACTACGTTTTAAGAGTCGGCACTCTCGAACAATCCTCGAACCGAATTATGAACGTACATATCCCAACACACCAAATACAGGCTTAAAGATCTCGCATCCAGGCCATAATTGTTAAAAAAAGAAAAACCACACAATACTACCAACACAAAAAAAACAACGCTAGGGCTCGACACTTCCAGTACCTACTGTTTATCGATATCGATAAATGTGCGATACGTGCTGCTGTATTTACCTACTGTACTACCTATTAATAAAATAAAAGAACATTATATATATATATAAACAATTTTATTTTACATGATAAAAATAACATAGTTTATTATTCAAGTAGGCATATTACAATATGCTGAATTCGCGCGCATTCTTTTTTAATCTGGTCCCTTTTTATTGAAGGCACTGGATGGAGAATGATTTCCACAAATGAACTTGTTTCCATTCAGCTTTTGAATAGGTAAATAAATACGCCAAATCCTCATTTCCTTTTCCTCAGCTTTGCCCATAATCGACATCTGAAATAAAGAGATTATCGATAAAATTGGTCGTACACTATTCGTGTCATAGGTTACTTAGTTTTTTACTTAAAAATACTTTATTCACAAAATATTTTCGTTTTAATCATGGATTGTACACGACTAAAACTAATTAAATTAGTAACTGTTAACGACTCAAAGTAAAAAATGAAAATATTGCATACAAACATCAGTTTACCGACCTGTTCGGATCAAGTTGGAAATTTGGCCAAAAATGCGTCAGTAGTTAGTCTTCTTACACACCCACTACAAACTTCACATTTCCTTAAAGATTTGGCCCCCATTTAAATAACAGCTAAAGTTATTTTACCAATTACAATAAAAAATAACCACGTATTTTCACGTTCACGACAATTCAAATGACGTTTGACGTTTTACTACCAATCATACCAACCTAAAGAAAAGTAAGTATAATACGTCTATGTTAAAAGCAAGTATGGTATGTGCCACCAAAATGCAACAGCAGTCATTTTAATTCGATAAGATTATTTCTATGCCTCAATGTTGGTAACAAGGGCTTTCATAATTTATCAAAGTATGGGGTGTCGATGGGCTGTGTGTAAGTAAGAATTCAAGTGTATTAGGAGTCCTTCGCGAAATCAAGGAAAATTATCTTTGTTAAGAGAAACGTGACATTTTCAAACAGGTATTTCACTGCAAATTAATATAAAACAGGAATAAAATTTCTATCGAGTCTTACCTGCAGTTTTTCATCAGCCAAAGAGTTGAGAACCATATCGACACCCTTGCCGTTGGTTTCTCGTCGGATCATGTCTTCGAACGATGTGTCACGGGAGTTTCCAATATGGCTGTCTGTATAACAAGAAAAAAATGTATTAAGGCAATTATTTTTTTCAAAATCAAATTCTAAGGCAAATCCTAATACTATTAATAAGGTGAAAGAAATGAAAAGAGGACGATTATAATCTCCCACTCACACCCACAATCTCATGCTTTGCCTTAAGGTTGACTGGTAGAGAATGCTTTTGGCATTAAGTCCGCCTTTTGTACGATAAGTTTTCCTTTGTGCAATAAAGTTTAAATAAATAAATAATAAATAATATAATAACGTAGCAGCATGTGTAGCATGTCTGTAGATGCAGAGTGGTCGCTGATCGACTCTTTGGATCTGTTTGACAATGACTTTGTCACCCTACTTTTAAGCTGTAGGAAAAGTAACAAGGATAGACTCGTGTGGATGGATGACTACAAAACAGACACCGTACCTTTAAGTTGTGGGAACAGCTTCTTAATAAACGCCCGCTTCTCAGCTGTGCCGACGGTGGTGAACACTTCGCAGCCATTATGAAGCGCTACGCTGATGGCAGCTTGACCTACACCTCCAGAACCGGCGTGGATCAGAATGGACTCGCCGGGTTGGATCTGACCAACCATGACCTAGAACAAACACGGTGTAAGGTTTCTGCTTGCATGAGGAGAAATGACACACAAAAGGACAGTTGAGAGAAGTTTTAACTAAAGTAGTGGAAGGGCACTGGAAGATTACATATTATTTTGTTCGTTATAAGTGTTAATTAAATATTACCATGTGTGATCTCGAACTGACTAATTATATTTCTATGTCCAGACGAGGAAACATATAATTTCCAATGACTACCCTTATGAATCGCTAAAGTACGCTATCCCTATAGAAATTTTCTGAGCGGAGAATTTGCGAGGCCAAAGTTATTAGCGGTATTTAATATGAAAAGGAAAGAGACTCACCATGGCATAATACACAGTGCCGTAAGCGACCGGAACTGTGGCCGCCTCCTCGAAGGTCCAGTCGTCAGGGATGCTCCACATCAACGCCCTGTCGCCTTCCACCAAGTTCGCCATACCGCTGTTATTTACCATAGCCATGACACGGGAACCACTGTGAAACGTTAATCATAAATATCTAGTTCTTTGACAGAGTACCGGGAACAACCTCGATTCTCCGAGGTCTCTCCCAGAAGTCGTCGGCAGGCTTCTTGGTCGAGTTAGGCTGGCAAGAGTAGCGCCGACAACCAATCACGCATAGGCGTAATTTATATCGTCGAGTTGTACCAATAAAGTGGTGAAGGAAATCAAGTAGGTATATCACCGGTTTAAAACGCCGAAAAGAAGTTCTGATCTACACGAAATAAAATGTATTTTACGGGACAGCCCGTGGGATGCTCGTGGAAGGACTGGGTATGTGCCCTTGTGAGTGTTTTTACAGGGCAAACAACTCCGGATACAATAGTCTCCAATCCAGTCCCTGTTCAAGCTGGAGGTGGAAGAGCAATTATACTTACTTGCTAGTCTTTCCAACGATTTCGAATCCTTGTACGCACTCTTGCGCAAGTCTGCCTCGGGCGACAGCGTCTACTGTCACGCGGCCCGTCGCCGTCATGACGTCACGGAAGTTCAACGCTGAACAGTACACCTGAATAATAAAAAAAAAACGAGATTAATAATTGACTTCACCTTCGACAAGAAAAACATTTTACAACAAAATATTTACAATTTGACATCAATAAAAGAAGGCAGGAACACGTAGCAATAAATAAACAATGTTTTGAAATTGGATCTTGTCAGGCTTAATTTTTAGTATATGAGGACGCCTTCTGGGTTGGAATTAGAAGGTCAGATGGCAGTCGCTTTCGTAAAAACTAGTGCCAACGTCAATTCCTGGGATTAGTTGTGAAGCGGATCCCAAGCTCCCATGAGCCGTGGCAAAATGCCGGGATGACGCGAGGAAGAAGAAGAGAGAGAGAGAGAGAGGATGCCTAATTTTATGACTAACTTAAGGGGTACTTACGTGAAGTAAAACTTTCTCATGGTCCTTAAACACAGTGTCATGCTTCAGTGGCCCTTCCAGCCATCGCAGTGAGGATAAGTCTCCGATGGTGAGTGTGTTCACGAAGGCATGTTCAGCTCGTGTGGTCTCCAAGTCTCCGAGCAGCAAGTGGCGGTATGTGCCCCATTGGCCCTTGACAAAAAAAATTAAATCTATAGCTGGTGTAGTGTTGATAACGATCATGTATATGTAAAATAAGATAATGAAAATAAAGTTGCAATTACATAACAAAAACGTAAAATGGACGCAAACGATATTGATTTTTGGCTTATTAGTATAGTGATGAGTAATTAAGATAACGAGGAAAGAAAGGGTAGACTGTAGGTGAAAAGAGTTTGGTAACAAGCCAAATTTTTACAGTGATATTTTTTTGCCTTTGTTTTTCTTTAACATTCAATAGGCAGTGAACATATTGTTTTTAATTAGACAAAGGATTAACATTTTCCTGCCAAAATTAATAAAGAAAACTTGACTGTATATGTTAAACACTTACATCTTGGAAAATGTTAATAGCCAAATCCTTATCCAACTGTTCCTCATACAACTCCAAATCCGAATTGAACTCAGGCGCTGACGGATCGGAAATCAAGAAGCCATAAACAATTTCACCACCGGGCTCTCTTCTTAAACAATTAACCAAACCAAGAAGACCATTAATGTGCTCATTTTGTCCGTAAAGTACCACTTTCTGGCCTTCTTTGAGTTCCTCTTTGACTTGCTCGATCCAAGAATATGTGTCATCAGCAGCAACGATCTTGATGAACTTTGCTGGTTTGGCACCAACTCTCTTTCTGAAAAGGACAAGGTATTCGCAGCCTGTGTCGTGGATGGTGATAATGTCGTATTTTTCCGCGTATTCCTTGGGGTTGGGACGTTCCTTTTCACGGCTAATGATGAAGCATTTGTCTCTTAGAGTTGAAGCGGCTTGCTGTAGGGTCTGTGAAATAAATATGAAACGTTAGGAGGTACTTGCCATGAGAAAAATCCAATTTATATCACTACCTTTACATACAAGGCTAAGTTTACTTACATCAGGCCTTGACAAAAGGTTAGCTCCTACAAACAGCACCGTATTCGTTTCTCCTGAAATCTTCTTGTTCTCCACAGTAATGTTGTTCGGCATCTCTAAGGTTTCCTCAGATATAACCAGCAGTTCAGCTTGCATCAGCGGCATGTCACCAAGTATGTCACCAACTTGGGTGATCAAGGGCTCCAAACTGTTGTTCTTGTATTCTTCATCAACCAGCTCAATGCTCTTTACTTTGAAGGTCTGGATGTTTTCAAGGATGATTTGGATGTTGGCTCTTAAGATATCTTCAGTCTTCATCTTGTTCTTGCCGAAGTTCGGGACAAATTCGTACTTTTCGAGCACAGGCACTCCAAGTGGAACTCTCTTTGAAATTGGAGTGGCATGGAGACCACGGATTTCTACGCCACCAGATCTAAATATGAGAAAAAAATGGTTGTACAATTTCGGTGTATTAGAACATACATTCCGGCCCTGCCCGCTCTACTTGCATTCTGGACTAGCTGAAGAAATTGAAGCTTTACCCAAGTACTCTGCTTTCCTATATGTATATGGCATACATGATAAAGTAACAGAAAGAAGAAAATCTCATGATAACTCTTACACGTAATTTTTTATTTTTATTTTGTACTAACCTGATCACTCCTACGTCAGGATAAACTCGAACTTCAAACGATTGCTTAGTCGACTCAGGGTTCATTTTGGAAATAGCGTTATAATGCATGGAAGCGTCAATAGACAGCCTCTCAATCCTAGTGGGCACGAAGAGGCCGCGCGTGTCGTGTCCGATGATCTTCAGTTGGAGCATGCAGTCCATGAATGTGACCCAGTTGTTGACCCAGGCCAGACGACCGCGGGTGCCTTCGATGTTGCACCCGATGACGCCACGGAAGAGACCGCTGGAGAAAAAATTACAAGTTGTGTCTACTGTTGTGACCATTTTGAATGCATTTAGCATACAAAGTAGCTGTAGTGATTTACACGCGACTTCATGATCAAGAGAGAAGAGTATGTTCAGAGTAAGGTACGTTAAAATCATTTATTAGATTAAGGAGGGAATCATGGTGTAACCAAGCACTTAGGAGAAGTTTTGGCCGAGTGTAAAGTTCCGGCGGTTCCGCTGCCGGCTCCCTGACTAGGGTTTGCAATCCGGATCCGAAATGTATGAAATTATCCGGATCTGGATCCGGATCCGCGGATCTTCCCATACATTTCGGATCCGTCATGCAAACCCTATCCCTGACACTATGGAGTTGCGAACTGCATCGCAGCCATAATTGTGTGTTTTTAGTTTTAAGATAAATACCTATTATATTTTACAATAATTATGTATAGTAGTTTTAATGTATTAATCTATGGGCCTATAGTTGCATGAAAAGAAATATTTTCATTTCATTTTCATAAATTAATATTCAGAAGTAGATGGACTACATTGACTTTTATGATGAGGTCGATCATTCTTCTTACCTGTATTGGTATCCTCTAAGTCTGAGTTCTTTGTAGAAATCTTTGGTGAGCATATGTTTGACGTTAGGTCCACTGAGCTCTGGTAACGCTGGCAATACTCTGTAGTTCTGGCCAACATCCTTCTGAGCGTAAATGCGGCCTGTCACGATAGATGCTCCGCTTTCGACGATCTACAAAGAACAAACAAGATTTTTACAATTGTCTTTGCTTAACGGCCTTTTCCTGACTTAACGTTAGGGATTTGATGCTACGAGTTTGTTAAAATTAGGAGCTAGATGCATCCGAGCTAATAAGAGAGAACAAAACAAGATTCCTAGAGAATAATAGGTACCTTTCGCTAGATGGGGTTCCAAAATTACTGCAATCATGCAATTGTAACTAACAGCAGCTTATAGATAAATTTGGCCTACGAAATAGCACTTCTTCGAGAAGTAGACCTACGAACAAAAATTACTTCTTTTTCAAAAGATTTTGAACCAAAAGTTAACTAACCTCAAAGTTACCGCTACCCTTCTGAATCATGATGATAAACTCCAGGTTCCCGTCCTTCGGGATGTTGGTGGCTCGCTGGAACCGCACGTTCTCGAAGACCACGGATACTTCAGTGAAGAGTTCTCCCATCATCATGCCGAGGGTCTCCCAGACCAGCACCAGGTAACCGGTGGCAGGGTACAGGTTGCGTCCTGGAAGAAGGGATGAATTTATTGGGAGGTCCAGATTTTATCAAGGGACTATAGTATCAGGCAAGGCATTGCAATTGAAAGTTTGAAGTCCACCAAAATAACCGGAAATGAAGACCAGCCATGTGCGTCATCCAAACAGCCACGACCACTCTGACAAGAGTGCAAGACTGAGAAGAGAAGATAGTATCAGGGTCCTTCAGAAAAGGAATATTGGAGCATTTCACGGGCTCTCCCGTACAGACGCATTTGATTTCGTGTTTAATTTTTTCGTTCAGCGGTTTAACTCGATGATTATTTTTATATGCATTTTTTGGTGATATGTCAAAGACAAATAAACTCCTATACCTACAAATCTTCAGAAAATTCGCAATTGTTCGGAACAACGGTAGACAATTTCATGAAATATTTCTATCCAGGGTTTGTAATTGACATGTGCGATCGCTTTTAAGTTGTAAGCGTCTATATGCCTATTCTCTTACACAGATATGGCATGTTGATTAACAATTGGCATTAAGTAGCAGTATGTTATGTATCTTCAAATGGTACAGTCAGCCAAGAAAGTGGTCTACCACTTTTCGATTCTATCATCTGATTGATAGAGTCGAAAAGTGGCAGACCACTTTCATGGCTGACCGTACAAGGTTATGAATCACATTATAAACAGGGGAAGTCGCTACGGATGTAAACCGATAACGCGACTATAGAATATTTATAAAGTAGGTACATATATGTAACAAGAACCACCTAGCTACCCAAAACAGGTATTTCAAAGTCCCTAAAACTTCAACGGCCTACGCTTTTTTAAATGGAGCGGACACCGAAAATAGAACAGAAATACCGAGTAGATGAAGTGCTCAAAGTTCAAATGAAACTCGGTCCGCATTAATTGAGCGAGACCGCAACTAATCTGGTTCGGAATTGAAATGGCTGCGACAGCCATATTGGAACCTAAATTCAATTTGAATTCGTTAATTGTATTTCGTATCTGACATATTCGATAATAATTATAACTCATATTAGGTATGTGTAAATTAGGTATGTGAATAACAATTTATTCAAATTTATATTAGGTGTGTTTAAATTATGTGACTAACAATTTATTGAGATTTTCGATTTATTGATTAAATTTATGAAATGAAAAGCTACTCAGAGTTAGACCAAGAAAAAGTCAAAATTATTACCATTGGATTTTATCCAGGCCCTATACTTAGGTACTCTAACTGCTGGAAAGTTCCACGCACAAGTCGCGGGCAAAAGCTACTTAGTATGTTGTATTTCCATGACCAGGGTCAGTAAAAGCTACTGTCTCATGTCATGTCATGACATGTTCTAACAATCTTACCATCCACAACGTGTCCAGCCATGTACTCGCTATCTTCATCCACGATAGACATCCTCACGGTACGCTCTCCAGACTTCATCTTCTCTTGAGCCTTGTATGAAGTCACGTACCTGCAATAGAATCAGAATTTTAGTTTAGTTATTTCCTATTTTATGGCAAAGGTTATGTTCTTTTCCCACTAGCCATGACAGGTGTAAATGGCTGTTACCGATGTTACCTATCTGACCGGTAGCATAAGTCAAGTTTCCATTTATTTAAAACTTATTCAGTAAACTTAATACAATTACATGGGTAGGAGTCAATGCCACAAGGCAGTCTTAAAAAAAGTCAATACTGTGAATCATTTAGTCGAAAGAGAGCAAGTAAATACAGCCAGTAGGTATTGATTATTGAAATGTTTACTGATTGCTATTTGTTATTTAAACATGTTTTGTTATAATAAACCTACTCCATTTCTAATCAGGTAAAGGTAACAATGCTTAAAATAAAGTAGTAAAAAATAACATTATAAAATCAAACAGAAACACTAGAATTTGGGCAAAACGTGGCCAGGCGTGGCTAACTACGCGATTTCATCGCTTTGCTACAGGTAGCTAAAAGTACATTCGTTCGACCCCAATTTTGGGGTTTGCCATAAGCGGCGCTTGGCGCTGTCGCCACCTAGCGGCCATATCTGTTCTGATCGTAACAGACGCGTTTTGTTAGAGATTCTTCTGTACCTAGTAGGTACTATTATTTATTCTGTGACGTGGCTAAATTCAATTGTCTATTCTTGGTCCTAATTCGGGCAGTCTGCTCCGAAACGCATGTGGCGTCACTGTTGCGATTTAACAGGGAAATGCCGCTAGCATTTAGGTACTGCTTTGGAGAGAACTCATTTAGTCTAATTTACATTTAGATAGTGAATTAAATCGTTTTGCAACGTAGTATAGGTACGCATGTAACGTTAAACGTTGTGACTGAGGACAGAGTGACATTATGTTTCCATCTATCACTGTGATTTAATGTAGCTATATATGTATATAAGTAATATAAGTAAGTCCTTGCCGCGAGAGAGTTTTGACAATATAATATTAAAATCTTCTTCTTCTTCTTCTTCTTCTTCAGCGTGTGCTCGCCCACCGTTGGGCATACGCCTCTCAATCTCTCTCTATTTTGAGCGGTTGTTGGTCACTCTTATCCAGACTGGTCCCGCAGTCTCTTTTATGTCATCGGACCATCAGCCAATCAATTAATATTAAAATATATGATTTTATTTCAGCCAATCTAAACTTTTAACGACCAATTACAATTTTTTTGATAGCTGAAAATCGTGTATTGTTTACTATCAAAGCCATTACGGGCGGAGTGTGTTTTTAAAGATGGGACAACTTTCATTTAGGTATAGTATTTCATATGGACCATTTTTCGAAGTCGAGGAATCGCTGACTGTAAGTATGTATTTTGTATTTACTTCAAAGCCGCCTAAAAACCGTAAACATTTGGTTCCATATAACCGGCAATGTGCGTGTGTCAATGTGTGAGTGCGCGACGGATCAACGGCAGCGATTTGTTTGCGGCCACTGACGGATGCGCTGCGATTAATATTAGCCGCTCGTTATTAGTCGCGCACGCACCTACCTCAATTGGGTACTTTTCTCTACTTAAAATAAATTATTTCACACCATGCACGAAATAACCCAGTAGGGTCGGAGATAAAGGGGGGGGGGGAATGGTCATTTTTTTGTCTATTTTCTTAAATAACTTCGAACCTATGTATTTTAAAATTATAAAAAAAATATGTCCATCTTTCATATTTGTCACTAATTTACATATGTGTACCTAATTGGTCCAGTAGTTTCCGAGAAAATAGGCTGTGACAGACGGACAGACAGACAGACGCACGAGTGATCCTATAAGGGTTCCGTTTTTTCCTTTCGAGGTACGGAACCCTAAAATTAGCTGTGAAGCGGAAAAATAATTGGGCCCGGAAATAATTCTATGTAACAAGCGATGTAATGCCACATAGAGTAGAGAACAAAAATCGGGGCTGTGCGTGTGCGGTCGGTAGAAACCCGGGCGTAAGGGTGAACTCCCGACTTGCTAGTTTTAATTAAAAGAAACTGACGGATTGGTTCGGTTTCCAAGACAGATACTGTTAACTTACTTTGGCAGTAGTTTGCCACTAAGGAACTGAGCAAAAGAGCGGTGCCTTCCATTCTAACCAAGTGACAAAAAATATTTTAAGTTAATAATAAAATTACATACCGGGTGTGGCATCTAATATGAGCAAAAAATTTAACTGTAGGCTGTACTCCTCATAATGATCAACATTTGTTCAGCGACTTTTGAAAATAACTTGTACTTTGATTTTTAATACACTTTAAAGTTTATTCAAAGACGCAATGTATTGCGAATTTTGTTATGTTTAAGGCTTGACAAGCAACGTCAATCACAATGATATGGCGTGGTGATGGCGTCCATTGAAGATAATATTTATTTTGTAAGAAAAATATGGAGTCTAAATACTTCATAATTTTTAAAAGTTGTTGAACAAAAGTGTCACCGTTTGTGGAGTACAATCTATGTTTTAATTATTTGCTCATGTTACACGCCACACCCGGTATATTAAATTATCATAATTGTACGATGACGAAAGGTCAAAAATGTAATATAGGTATTTGTATCTAGCGTGCTTCATTAACACACAGTTGTTTTTTTTTCTCAGCGTAGTCACCTGCAATAATATGTTACACAACAAAGGCCGCAAAATATCTGACACCATCTATTTGTAGAGCCATAAGAGCGTGTCACATATTTTTGCGGCCTTTGAAGAGTAACATATTATTGCAGGTGACTGTACCTATTTCTCCTTTATGAAACCCCCGCATAAAATACAATAATTAAGTACGAACTTGTTTCATAAATAGTGGTAAACTGTACCGTATAAGCCAACAGTCGTTTAGTAAGTTAGGGTACCTAATATTGTGATATATCTCAGTTTGTTGGAACTATACTTTAGACTCGTTAGTAGAGTGGGCAATATTATAGTGGGCGTATTTACGATGTGACACCACTAGTGATGTTCTATTCTTGGGAAAAATCAAACGAATAATGGGAAATTAACAGACATTGTTAATTTTATAGCATTTTTGGTGCAGCGGAGTGGTGTTAACGGAATTGGTATCTATACCAATTGGTATCTATAGATAATTCCGAAATGGTAAACTAAGGTAAATATTAACATAATTAACCATTAATTAATTAATCATTAGGGTTTTAATTGTTTATACCAGTTCCGCTAATATCACTCCGCTTCACCGAAAATGCTACAATGGAGTATACATAAGACCTTAATTAACAAGATGATAATTGATAAATATCTTGGAAGTTTTTATGAAAATCCGAAAAGATTGCATTATTTGAGAATCACAGATCCTTAATTTATACAAATTAATAATTAGTTTTATAATTTGTCCTATTCTGTACATAGGCTGCTACTTATACAGTATCCGGAATGGGCCACTTACTGGAACTATATTAAAAATATAGATATAACATATAAAAATGGAACTCTTTGGAAGCAAAATACAGTTTGTTTCACATGTCTATCAATTGGTTTTACATTGTAGCATTATTATTAAAAATTCTTTGTTGCACCTTCAACGGATTTACTTGTGAAAATTTTCGTGCAGATGTTTTTTTTACGATGTTCGGAATGGATAAACTCAAAAATAGTGCATGGATCGACTTTTTTCGACTTTTGGGGAGTAAGTTCCATCGAAGGTCAATGTTTTAGTGAATAAATTGTGGTCGTAGTATATTACGGTATTTACAGTAGGACGAATTTAAAAAAAAACACTCAAAATCGGCTGTCATCCCACAAAATATAGATGCTGTGAACGAGCTCATAATGCAAGATGGTTATAGTACATATCGCAAGATAGAGGCATCTCATGGCAATAATATGACGAGCATTTGTAAGATATAACATGAACATTAGGTTAAAAAAAAAGAAAAACTCGCGAAAGAGCCGTTCTTGCCTACAAAATGCACGTCTTGTATACCAAGATCAGAATGGAAAAAGTGCTATGAAAAGTCGTTTCAACATTTGCAAAAGTGCATCATTCATCTTGGTGGACAAATACAAAGGCAATAAAACCATTTATAACTATAGATATTTCTTATTTTTTGTGTTTCCGGATACATAAGTAGCAGCCCTCGTATCTACTCAGATAGTCTCGTTACAGGTGTACAGTATAATTTTATTTTTATAATATAATATTTATAATATTTAGGTACAATATCTTTAACATTAATCTTTTTTTTTCCTTGCAATTTAATCCTATTTGTTTTCAATTATTTTGTTCTGATTATTTGGGGCCTTCCGTGTCCCACTGCTGGGAAAAGATCTCTTCCAATTCAAGATGAAGTCCAATTCCCTAAATGATTAAATACTAACATACATACCTATAATAACATACCTAATCATAAGCAATTATAGTAAAAGTACTAGTGCTTAATATAGGTTAAATTTGAAAGGCCAAGATTTTTCTGTATTCAAATTTAATCCTTGTCACTTTGACATAAAGTGCCCATGTCGAATACTAGTGCAGCGTCGAGCACTAGTACTTCTGCCTTATTACACATTTCCAACTTGTAAAAATCACTTTATTTTATTATGAAGGATCACCAATAGTAACAACAAGATTTTATAAGCTAATACATTTGCGTCATTTGTTTTCCCTAGTCGATTAAATATTTATTCCTAGAAAAACAAAAAAAATATTCCTCCTCACTAAACAACACACACAGCTCATAAAGACAATGCGTGCTTGGTGAGTTGCCAATGGGACTGGGGTGTGACTTAAAATGTGCCAGTTTATGGCCCAAATAGCCACTAAGATTGTGAGAGATACGCCAACACGGTTAGAAAACATTTTAGTTTTAAGGCTCCTCTTCACGTTGGGCCAACGCCAACGCCAACGAGGGACGCATTTATGCGTTAGAGGGAGCAAGTGATATTGCTATCTCATTCTACCGCATGGTTGCGTCCCTCGTTGGCATTGGCGTTGGCCCAACGTGAAGAGGAGCCTTTAGACGCACAGTATATGTGAGTCTAATTCATGGTAATTAAGAGCAAGGAGCAATGTCGAATACAGGGTGGCCAAAAATAAGAGCATTTGGGAGTTGCTAGGGAGGTGTTGGGGTTTATACTGAGCAACTTTTACTATGGGACCAACCCTGAAATGGCGAAAAAAATATTTACTCTCCCATAGAAAATGGACCAGCCAAAATGTTTGAAACAGCCAAATGTTTACTTAAATTTATTAAGTAAAAATTTGGTAAATGGATTAGGTTTTACTATTGAATTAATCCCGTCGGCGATGGCGAGAAGAGCTAGACTCCTAAAGAATGGCCGACGACTGCTCAAAAACCGGGAAGAATGGAAAAAACAGGAGGAGGCCTTTGCCCAGCAGTGGGACACAACCGGCTCTCAATGATGATGATTGAAGTAAGACAGGACCAGGGGTGGTATTCGACAAGCGACGTTTGACGTATCGTGTTGATCTCCCGTTGATGTGGGAAAAATCATAAGTTCTCGAATACGTACAATGTCAAAATTTGACATTAACAATCCACAGTTAGGGTGACAAGCAAACCAAACCGAACCACCCTTAGTTTAGAGTTGAGTTTGGGTTGTACCAAATGATATTATCCACCGTTGATGGAATCAACATTCAGTATGCAATAAAATCAACTGTTGATTTGACGTGGATGCGAAATCTGACAGTTGCACATGTCGAATTTGGCCCCTGTTAGAGTGACATTCCATTTCCAACTGCAGCTGCAATACTGTTTATTTTACTATGGAAACGCGTCGCTGTCACTGTCAATTTCCATAGTAAAATGAACAGTATTGCAGCTGCAGTTGGAAATGGAATGTCACTCTTATACAGTTTGGCGGAGGTTGTACATATCATTTATGTAAAAATATACTGTTTCCGTGAATAAATGTTTTTTAGGGTTCCGTAGCCAAAGGGTAAAACGGGACCCTATTACTAAGACTTCACTGTCCGTCCGTCCGTCCGTCTGTCTGTCACCAGGCTGTATCTCACGAACCGTGATAGCTAGATAGTTGAAATTTTCACAGATGATGTATTTCTGTTGACGCTATAACGCTACGTCTTACGTAGGCGAACAACGCGCGAACGCGGCGCGGCGCGGCGCGGCGAAATCAATCCTTTGATGCCCATAGAAGTGTCCTACGTAAGCGATCTTGTTGCGAACGCGGTGCGGCGCGATTTGCACGCGAATGTCAGGCGGCGCGGCGCGGCGCGGCGCGGCGGCGGCCGCTTTCGCCGCGCCGCGCCGCGCCGCGTTCGCGCGTTGTTCGCCTACGTAAGACGTAGCGTAACAACAAATACTAAAAATAGAATAAAATAAAGATTTAAATGGGGCTCCCATACAACAAACGTGATTTTTGACCAAAGTTAAGCAACGTCGGGCGTGGTCCGTACTTGGATGGGTGACCGTTTTTTTGCATTTTATCCGTTTTTTTTTTACATTATGGTACGGAACCCTTCGTGCGCGAGTCCGACTCGCACTTGCCCGGTTTGTTATGCATTTAAGGGTTAACTTTTACGCAGACGAAGTATCGGGCAGAAACTAGTTACCTATAATTAAAATCTTAGGTATCTCTTGTATCGCATCTGGCCAAGACAGAAATTAATTATATTTATTTGTTGCTGAGAGCCTAAAGCTTTTCATTTTCTTATCTGATTGACATCTTAATTGTGATTAATTCTTGTGCCCTCTAATTCTAGTGCCTAGGGCGTGAGGGCCCTTGTTATAGAAAGGACGGCCCTTTCAATAGGATCCCTGATATTCCAGTTCTTGGCTTTGTTGGAGGAATTAATATAACATCGTTTATTTAAGACCAGCGATGGAATCACTACATCCTATAAAACAAAGTCACCCGCCGCGTCTGTCTGTTTGTATGTTCATGATTAACTCAAAAACTACTGAACGGATTTTCATGCAGTTTTCAGCTGATAATAGAATAATTCTTGAGGAAGGTTTAAGTGCATTAACCCGTGCGACGCCCGGGCGGTTCGCTAGCATAGGTATATTGAGAAAGTTCGCGGTAATTTTTGACTTCCAAAAAACAATAATTAACAAATACAGCAGGTTTAAAAGTATAAATCGGTCATAATCAGCAGCATAAATGCTAATTTCTCATTAAGGTTCTTAATCGAAATGAAATGGGTAAAAGAGAAAATAAATAAGTATTCCGAGATATTTTTTTAAACATTGAAAAGATAATTAGCAAAAGGATTAATTAAAGATTCTCGCTGCAGATTCGCTTGAGGCTCATTTTTTGTACATTAAGCATTGGATTAAACAAAGATTTCCGTTGAAAGCCTTTTTACTAAAGATTCTTTGATTTTACAAGACGCCTAAATAAAATAAGTGAATCATCATCATCTCAGCCATAAGACGCCCACTGCTGAACATAGGTCTCCCCCTTATGGGGGGTGAATGCCATAATCGCCACGCTTGGCAGGCGGGTTGGCGATCGCAGTCGAGTACACCGAATTTGAGGGACGCTGCTGCCCGTCCACCGGTGGTCTTGGACGTAGTTTAAGGACATACCCGGGTCCAAATTAGGGCTCCCGATATCCGTGCTACACGCCAACCCGTGTATCCGTGTTCTTAGCCCCGGCGGAGCTAAGCCTCCGAATTACAAGAACCCGTCAAGATCCGTTCCCGTGTAGTGCGTTCGGCTCCGGATCTACGCTCGGCTCCGGAGCCGCGGACTTCGGCTTCGTTCGAGTATTGAATACACGGCGCCGGCGGACCGACTCCCCCGGCCGGTTCGAATAAACAATATTTAAGAGGTGGTATTCTACTGGTGGATAATGTCTTGATATTTTATTTTGTGAAATGTGGAGGTGTTGCTGAAATGTAATTTAGTCGGATTATATTAAATGAGACACCAATTGTATATTAAATGTTACTGCTTGTAAAAATGATTAAATAATGAGCATGTAGGTTTATAATAAATATTAAGATACTAGAGTCAGACCAAGAATAGTCTGCAGCGGATTTGGTAGCCCACGCAGTGGAAGAGTTATTTTAAACGTCATACTTTGTAATGTAACGTTGCACGTTACTAATATGTAGGTAATTGAACTAAACATAATCTTAAACTCAACTAACACTTAAAATAATAAATACTTACCTAAATAAGAACTGTAATCATAGGCTTACTGCAGTGTAGATTTAACCAAATCAATACGTTAATTTATGAAATGAACGTATTGATTTGGTTAAATCTACATTTTTTTTCAATCACAATTTCTATGAAATTATGACCTATAAATGACACTTGCACTGCGTGGGCTATCAAATCCGCTGAAGACTTTTTTTTGTCCAACTCTAGTTTTTTCTCACGTTCCCACTTATTACTTAGATAATTTTTATTTCGTGCGAAGTTCATAGAAATGTACACGTGTAGATTAAGATAATAATGGTTTGCGGGCGGCACATGCAATAAAATAGCCGTGGCAATTTTGACACCGGTATTTTACCCGACATACCTTTTGTTTGGAAAGTTAAAGAAGTAGCCCGCGTGCTGTTTTATAAACAAGAATTGGATTTTTTTCAGTAATGGATTTTTTAAGATTTTAGTTTGCCACTCAGTCGGTCAAAGTTTCTAATCTTAGTTCAGCTGTTTTCATTTGGTCATACCTAGTTGTTGCCGTTCTGTTTTTTTTTTCGTTTTGTTCCCCCCCGCCCAGCAAATTTCATCGAAACCGTTAGAGCCATTTCCGAAATGCTCGAAAAATAGAAATTGAAAAAATGAAAATGATAAAATGAAAATGAAAGTTTATTGGTAACAATGGTTACAAGTCTGTTTAGTTAAATAGTACATTTAGTATTTGAATATAATGGAATTGCTCGTTTAAAGGTATAAGATTCTTTGCTTTTATAAAGAACGCGATCGATCGTCATCGTCACTATACGTCGAGAACGGGCCGGACCCGTGTGTAATTAAT